>NC_091207.1:17275877-17575877 GCF_040958095.1 Procambarus clarkii | reverse complement strand
GGTGTGTATGTGTAGGTGTGTGTGTGTGTGTGTGTGTGTGTGTAAACAAAGACTCCATGAGCGAGCTGTGTGTGTTGACGGGTGTTATGTTCAGAGTTCAGACTTGCTAGGACTGACAGCACCTGCTAGGAGTTTTAACATAGGTTTTAAAACAAGCCAATCAGAGTATCACTCTTATTATGTCTGCATTACTACCACATGCTATCCTGAAAAGGTGATGATATAGTGTGAGCTCGTCAGTTTGGATAGAAATAGATATCACTGAAATGGTGTCGAGAACGGAAGCATCAGTTGGGTTAGATATGTGTTTGCTCAGGATGGACTTCATTGAAATGCAGTCACCACGCCAGCTGTGGTCGGGCTCTACAAGAGTGGGTTAGAGGCGTAACCAAATCACATCGGAAACCCGGGCAAAATGTAGAAGCCTATCCTCCAGACGTCCCCCCCCCCCCCCCAAACAGACACACACTAGAGACACTAAGATACCTTAACATTCAAATTAATTTATCTCGATATAACGAGGCCTTGATTTAAAAATTTGTTTTTGAAATGTTGAAAATTGTATGGCCACTATATATATAGCCTATTTAACCACTGCTTCTAAGCATGATAATATGCGACTAATTGGTTAGTTGCTGCCAAGTTCAGTCCCGCGCTCACAGTCACCACAACCACATCACAATTTTTAGCAACAGAATCGTCGGATTGTGTGTTGACAACCATTGCTATACAACCTCCAGAACGTGTTCACAACCTTCACTATACCTCAATAAATTTAACAATACAACAATAGCAGAATGCAATTATATAAGTGTCTTCATTAAGCTAATTATCACATGAAGCTCACTAGAGATAATGCAGCTCCAGTCTGAGAATAATTATAATCAAACAGTGCTTTATTGAGGGTGACAGCACGCAACTGTAGTGAGCCTGGTCTCTGTCTGGCTGTCTGTCTCTGTCTCTCTCTCTCTTTCTCTCTCTCTCTCTCTCTCTCTCTCTCTCTCTCTCTCTCTCTCTCTCTCTCTCTCTCTCTCTCTCTCTCTCTCTCTCTCTCTCTCTCTCTCTCTCTCTCTCTCTGTCTCTCTCTCTCTCATTTCTTAAAAAGGAAATACACTTAATACTTCCCTGAGACCACACTCGTGAAATATTTACTTGGCGGATTTAAAAATGTTCATAGTCTTTCATTTGAAGGAGTGCACTAACTCTCCCTCTCACCATTTGTTATGGCGGATTTATGGCTGCCTCTTTGTGTGTGTGTGAGAGAGAAAGAGAGATGGAGATATAAAGAGAGAGAAAGAAAGAGAGAGAGGGAGGGAGGGGGGGGAAAGAGACCTGAAACCGAGACAATGCACACCTTCCTCTACCAACTAACACAACAACTTTGTTCCCGGGAATTCAGGTCAAATGAACCACCTGTGGTCCACCCTGGGCCTGGACCACAGTCTAAACAAACAAACAAGAACACATGTGATCACACCCAGACAAACAAACAAACTCCCTGATGAACAAACAAGCGCTCAAAAGTAATTTTTTACCAAATGCAAAACGTCATCCAGTTAGCAATCACACAGACACGGTGATGACAGCTTTGACAGCATGACAAATGGATTTGACTGCGGTGCGGTTGGAACATGGACTCATTAACTTCTATCCCACACGCTGGTGAGTAACTGCCACTGAGAGAGAAACAAAAACAGAGATAGAGAGAGAGGCAAAGACAAAGAGAGATACAACGACACAGAGGAATAATAATACTCTGGCCAGATGAGGAATACATCTGGCAGTCTCCGTGGTGTAGTGGTAAGACACTCGCCTGGCGTTCCGCGAGCGCTATGTCATGGGTTCGTATCCTGGCCGGGGAGGATTTACTGGGCGCAATTCCTTAACTGTAGCCTCTGTTTAACGCAACAGTAAAATGTGTACTTGGATGAAAAAACGATTCTTCGCGGCAGGGGATCGTATTCCAGGGACCATAGGATTAAGGACTTGCCCGAAACGCTACGCGTACTAGTGGCTGTACATGAATGTATGTATGTAACTCACCTTAATTTCACTCAGGTCTGCCTCAGGTTGTCCGTTGTTTTCAGGAGTGAAGTTGTGTTGGAGGGGTGAGGCCCGGCGTGTGGCTGGCCTCCTCACCCTGGGCGGCGTGTGGCTGGCCTCCTCACCCTGGGCGGCGTGTGGCTGGCCTCCTCACCCTGGGCGGCGTGTGGCTGGCCTCCTCACCCTGGGCGGCGTGTGGCTGGCCTCCTCACCCTGGGCGGCGTGTGGCTGGCCTCCTCACCCTGGGCGGCGTGTGGCTGGCCTCCTCACCCTGGGCGGCGTGTGGCTGGCCTCCTCACCCTGGGCGGCGTGTGGCTGGCCTCCTCACCCTGGGCGGCGTGTGGCTGGCCTCCTCACCCTGGGCGGCGTGTGGCTGGCCTCCTCACCCTGGGCGGCGTGTGGCTGGCCTCCTCACCCTGGCCGGTGTGTGGCTAGCCTCCTCACCCTGGCCGGCGTGTGGCTGGCCGCCTCACCCTGGCGACTGAGGCTCTGGGCTGCTCTTGTAGTATCCACCTCCCCCATACTCACCTTTCCTTACATTATTATTCCTTGTTATTTGTTTATTCATCTTCATTCATCTCTTTCTGACATTTGTATGTTTATTTACTGAGGTCACGTAGGCGGAGAGAGAGAGAGATATAGGGTGTAAAATACAATGTCCTGAATACGTCTTTATTGTGAGTCAGAAAGTAGCATCCAGACTTGGCAATATATTTCACGTTAACATTCATGGCAAAACTCAGAGATAATATATTTTAGCACACACGTATTATCCTATAACCTGTAATTTTACGTATACTCTTAATTGCATGTTAATGTATGCATTAAATACTGCAATTTCACAACATTTGTTGACAAGGAGCCTCGTCACTGGGAGATCTACTTAGCTTAAGCATTCACTGTGTGGTGAATTCACAGGCGTTAACAGGATCTTAAGAGTCATACCAAAATAATTAGCTTTACTATGTGTAGCTTTCAAACCTTCTGTTGTAACGTAAACTGTGGCCGAAAAGACAGTATCGGGCTTCAAAATTTCATAGACAAGTTAAGGAAAATTTCAGAATAATGTTCGCTTCACAAGTCGAAGGGTCTTTAATAGGCATTCATCAGTCTCAGGAGACTATGGTGTTGCGCTCTGGTTGTCGGTTTGGAGTGGCCTCTCCACTCCAAACCGTAGGAGGTTGATACGGGGGGGAAGCTGTTACCCATGCAGCAAGGCCCCTTTATCAACTAGACAAACCAGACTCAGCCTCGAAAAAGCGAGCCAAGTACGGCCATCTGAGGTGTTGGATTGTGTATGGGCTTTCCCCATGCAGGCTCGTGGCCACAGTGAAGTGGGGATTGTTTAGTACACAAAAAACAATTAAGGAAGTAAGAGTCACGTCTCTACGTGGAATGATTTATTTGTTAGGAGCTGAGATTGAGGAGGACTGAGGTATTTAGAGACTGACAAGGAAGAGTCGTGGTGTCGTTGCTGTTTCTCAATAGCGGATCCACTGTTGTCAGCCCCAAATGAACATTGTTCATTGGTTATACAAATGTGTTAAAAGGACTGGAAGAGTGAGATAACTTCGGGAATACACAGAAGACCTTCTATAAGCCGTCAGCGTTGGTAGATACCTCTGGATGGTTCGACATATTAGGCAGCTTGTACAGGAACTTGTAGTGTCGTTGATACAAAAACAAAAAAAGGAAACTGAAGAACTTAGTTGATTTTATTCCGTTTTGTAAGTACACGAAACGTAAGGTAACAAACCCCTTGGAATCCAGCTCAAGGTTGGACATTACAAGTGGCCCTTCATGTGTCCAGGTACTGTACTAAGCTCCCACAATACGGGACGTTCATGAGAGCACAGCTGTCATACTCGACACTGGCATAGTCACTTGTCATGAAGGTGTCGAGTCTAGGAACTTGCAGGACTCTACCAGACTTGAATGTGTCCAGCCACCCAGACGGATAAGAACATAATTTCCCCCAATAAACATAACAGTGATGGGTATAGACATCCCACAGCAAAGATGAGTGTCTTGTGTGTTGGTGAACACGGTTAATGAAAAGCCAGGGAGTTATCTGGCTGAATCAGGACTCCTTGTTATCCCTCGCTGCCTGTGGCTGATAGCACCGTTAACACTGATCGCTTTTAGCTGTAGCTAAGATGGCTTTGTGAACCTGAACAAAATGTTCCCAGTAACTTGGCCACATCACACCAAGCCACATCCCTGATGCGCCGATGTAAACATTACAAGGAAATTTACGTTTAGTCAACAAACTAAAGCAGAGGTTTTATACAGTTTTCAGCCACTTTGTTTTGTTGTATATAATGTGAACTCTGACACATACACACACACACACATGAGAGCCGCCGTCATTAAACACACAGATATTATAATTAAAACATTTAAAATACTAACTATAATCACATGTAAAAGTGCCATTATGGTATTTGGTAATCACTGACTTAAAATAAAATGAGAAGCATTACAAAAATAAACATACGCTGTATATGACTAGAATACAGAGTTACAAACATTGCTTCATACCTAACAACACCTTGTTGGATGAAGACAACCCACGCTGTACTCTTTGTACCCATGTTGTGTCCCGGTGCTCAACTACACCACGCCCTAACTACCCATCATCATAACCTTAACTACCCCCTCCCCCCTCCTGTCATCCTAACCATAACCCCCTCCCCCCCTCAGGCACTCATGCCTGGCACCGGCTCCATGTTATCACTGGTCTTTGGCACCAGGCTCATACCAATACGTACATAAAGCTGTGTATAATGGGTGTATATAGACATACTGCCAGGCGTCACCATACTGCCAGGCGCCTCGTCAATGCGCTAATTTGGCTTCCAGGTGTCCAAATACCGGAGATGGAGCTTGGGACACCGGAGGCGGAGGTTGGGACACCGGAGGCGGAGCTTGTGGCACCGGAGGAGGAGCTTGGGGACACCGGAGGCGGAGCTTGTGGCACCGAAGGAGGAGCTTGGGACACCGGAGGCGGAGGTTGGGACACCGGAGGCAGAGCTTGTGGCACCGGAGGAGGAGCTTGGGACACCGGAGGAGCCTGTGGCACCGGAGGCGGAGCTTGGGACACCGGAGGAGGAGCTTGGGACATCGGAGGCGGAGCTTGGGACACCGGAGGAGGAGCTTGGGACATCGGAGGCGGAGCTTGGGACATCGGAGGCGGAGCTTGTGGCACCGGAGGCGGAGCTTGTGGCACCGGAGGAGGAGCTTGGGACATCGGAGGCGGAGCTTGGGACACCGGAGGCGGAGCCTGGGACATCGGAGGCGGAGCTTGGGACATCGGAGGCGGAGCTTGTGGCACCGGAGGCGGAGCTTGTGGCACCGGAGGAGGAGCTTGGGACACCGGAGGCGGAGCTTGTGGCACCGGAGGATGAGCTTGGGACATCGGAGGCGGAGCTTGTGGCACCGGAGGCGGAGCTTGTGGCACCGGAGGAGGAGCTTGGGACACCGGAGGCGGAGCTTGTGGCACCGGAGGATGAGCTTGGGACATCGGAGGCGGAGCTTGTGGCACCGGAGGCGGAGCTTGTGGCACCGGAGGAGGAGCTTGGGACATCGGAGGCGGAGCTTGGGACACCGGAGGCGGAGCCTGGGACACCGAAGAACCTCGATAGTTCTTTCTACTACCCGTCCTCTCGCCTGACATCATATTTTCTTACGGAATCTACGAAACCGCTAAAAATACGACCTATTAACAAAAAAAAAAAAAAAAACGTAATATTAACGTTGTCTGTGGAGCAGCCTCGATAGATTACTAGGGTTCGTAGTTTGTGGTTGGATAAAGTAGTTGTACTCTGTAAGGTTGGCAGACAGATGGGAGCCAGCGTGGACGCCCCAGAGCCCACAACCTCAACACACCCGCGCCCTGCATGAGGCTACCACTCACCCCAAGCTATATATGCTGTGGTCACACCAAGAGATTCTAACTATACTCCAATATATTTATAGATTCTAAACCTTATTTGTTACATTGCACAGAAAATACTGGGAAAAATACGGCATACTGTATTATTATACATCAATTGTTCCCCGCGCTGACCACGACACAATCATCATTGTACACTAAACCAAACTTCGACTTCCATTAGATTGGCAGTAACGTGCCTTTACAATGATAATTACATAATTATTACGTGCCTTTACAATTAATATATTATATAATATATTAAATATATATTTAATATATTATATAATTTCACGCATTATCAATATTTAATCTTAAGGTATAGTTTGTGATAAACTTGATAAATGCATCCTTAGAATACTCAAGTACTTAATCCTTGACTTCCATTCCTTGTATTCCTGGGATTTCAATAATTCTTGTGGGCAGGAAAGAGATAATCATAGTTATCAGTTCCTCCGAGAACACCAGAGAACTCTGAGGGTCTCGAGGCAATCTACGTCCCTTAAGATGCACTAGAGTCAGAGTCCATTTGTGAGCGTTCTCAAAATGGAGAGAGCACTTAGACCCTTGCGTCCCTTGCCTTGGTGTATGGGGGAGGGGGAAGGGAAGGGTAGGTAATGGAGTCTGGTAAGGTGCAGTCCTTGACTGATGTCTGTGAGGGAGGAATATCTGAGGCAGACTGTAGGTTGCCGCTGACGGAGAGGCCCTGCATCTTGGGGACTGACGAGGGTTCCTGCATGAAGTCGTCCGTCAGGTAGTGGTGAAGCGAGAGAGTCTGCGTACTCTGCGTCCGGTACTGCGGCCAAGCAGGCTGTTCACTCCTGCAGCTCCACGAGTTGCTCCTCAGCACGCCGTTTCCCACGTCGTTACCTGCAGGAGAGAGAGAGAGATCTGATCAGCCGTCACCTCCGACTCTCTCCAGCAGTCGCAGAGAAATTTCCCCTAATAGTTCCCTTCCAGCAGACTAATACGTCAGGTGAAGACAGCACACCACAAGTGCTGATAGTCTCTGACTGGTGGTGAAATCTGCCTATAGGAAGAAAATACAAACCCCTTCTCAGAGTGTTTTTGTTTCTGTATTTGTTCCTTTTTATCAGTAAACACAGAGGAGAGGCAGAGTTAAGGTGTAGCTGAGAAGAATGCTGGTAGGGAATAGTATAGTACATTATTTACATGTAAATATAAACATTAAACTCATCTCTGAATTGAAAACATATTTACACACGTTCCCTCTCTTATGTTGCAGTACACATGGGAGCAACGGGGACACAGCTCTCGCTGGTGTTGTCTCGTCTGTGCAACACTGTAAATATTGTGCTTGTGGGAGAGCGTGTGGTGTGGTACTGTCTTGCCTCTCACCATAATACTCACTATATATTACACTGCCTTTTTAATAAAGATGTATATATATATATATAGGCATTCATCAGTGTCAGGAGACTACGGAGTTGCGCTCTGGTTGTCATTCTGGAGTGGCCTCTCCAGGGCGCAAAGCTAGGGTAGATTGATACGGGAGGAAAGCTGTTACCCATGCAGCAAAGCCCCCCTCCCCCACTCTCCACGGCGCCGAAAGTCTCCAATGGAAAGGGCAAACGCCAATACAATTGGTTCCAACGCCGTCGCAATTAGTAATTGTTAAAATAAGTCATATTGTCAGAATGCCTTACCTTGGATGGCTAGGAATGGTGACGCAGCGTGATCCTGCGTGGTTGGGGAGGACGCAACGCGATGCACCGGCCGTGAGATAACCTGCAGGACTCCCTTAGTGTCTCCGTTCTCCAGGATGTCGTAGCCATGATTGGTGTCCCGCGAGGTCCCCGGGGCCTCCCTGCCGCCGCCACCCGCCACCCTATACTGCTCGCTGGTGAAGAGTGGGATAGGGATGACCACGGAGAGACTCTTGGCCAGGGAATGTTGCAGCGTGGTGGCCTTCCGTCCGTGCAGGGGGATGTCAGGGCTCAAGGAGTGTCTCCCGGGGCTCTCGATGAGGGGGACCTCCACTCCTGAGAAGGACCCGGTGCCAGAGTCGCTGTAGTAGGACCGCTGGAGGGATGGGACTCTGGTGGTCTTGGTGGGGTGGAGTCTGGAGGTACCTTCTTCCTCCACCTGCTCACCACTCCCTGCAGGAACGTGAGTTAATGATGACCTCATGCGGCGGGGATTTATATATTGTTGAGAGAGAGAGAGAGAGAGAGAGAGAGAGAGAGAGAGAGAGAGAGAGAGAGAGAGAGAGAGAGAGAGAGAGAGAGAGAGAGAGAGAGAGAGAGAGAGAGTAGAGAGAGAGAGTAGAGAGAGATAGTAGAGAAAGAGAGTAGAGAAAGAGAGTAGAGAGAGAGAGTAGAGAGAGAGTAATGGATAAAGAGTAAAGAATGTAGAGTAAATTAGTTTATTTTCTGCAACAGACATGAGACTTCAGTTAAAATGTCAGCCAACATATACACTTCCGTGAACTCTTCATGATAAGATCAAGAGAGCTGTCCCAATACATAGCGTATTATTGACCAATCAGCATCAGCAGGGGACTGTTTCAGTGATTCAAGTTACATCACATATACTACAAAATATACACAGAAAATCGTGTGTAGAAAGAGAGGGGGAGACTTACCTTTCCTGAGTGATGGCTGGTCATCCCTGGGGGGACTATGGTTGCGGGAGAGCTTACGGGCCTGGAGGAAGGAGGCGAAGTTGAAGGATGCAGAGTTCCTCTCCCCAAACCTCTTGGACCACCCGCGGCCCACTAGGGCCAGACGACAGCACTTCCACACGCGTGACCTGAAGACCTGCGAGAGAGAGAGAGGGTGAGTCAGGGAGGCCCAGTGTTCTCAACACATGAAGAGAAACATTTAAATGTATTGACTTGAAATATATGCTCTAAATACATGCAATGGGGAGGCACTGGAAGCTATATTTGTTGTTATTCCCCCTTCTTCACTCCCTCATTACTCCTCTTCTTTTTTCATATCCCCTCATCCTTCTTCTTCACTGTAACCCAACCAATGCCCCAAACCACCAGAATGGGAGCGGGCTAAAACGGAATAAAGTCTAAACATCCAGTACACCAATGCTGATGGACTGTCAAGTAAAGCAGATGAACCTAAGGACAGGATTGATGTAATAGCAATAGTGGAGACTAAAATACCTGGAATGACCACTAATGCATTATTTAAAAGAAAAGATCAGGGAACACACAGGAATAAACTCGTGTAAAGGTTAGGAATGTTATTGCTTCTCAAAAGAAAGCAAACTTTTCAATTCATTAATTAAAAGGCAACAACTATGTCTTTTTATTAATGTAGTACAATGACTTCATCATTAGACTCATTTAAATGAAATAAAAGTGGTGTGGCCAAATTGTAAAACACACCAGAGAACCTCACCACATGACAAAGACAAGAATACAAATGTATGAGAAGTTGCTAGCAATGGAAGACATCATTCATGGTCTAACTGACTAGGGAATAATAAACTTGGGAGGAAGGAAGGTGGTGAGGAAAGACATGGAGAGCGAAGCTGACAGACTTCCCTAAAAACATATTCCCTCCTTAACACATGTCAAGGAGGAAGCCAGGGAAAGAGGAAGCAAGGTCAGACACACAGTCTTTGCACACACTGATGTGAAGATCGATAACAACCAATATTATAGTCTATCAACATGTAGTGCTGATAGAGAGGCAATACAGAGTTACGTCTGGCTAGCGAGCAATACAATCATAAAATAATCAGCTCACAAAAGTCCTTAAGAAAATGTTATGGAAAATGTCGGAAAACTCAAGATATAAAACCCACAAGACCGGAAACACAGAACAAAATGAAATAACGTGTATAACAGAGCGAAGAACGAGTAGATATATGTTCCTAATATACGTCAACGATCTGAGAGAAGAATTCGGCTCCTTCATATGAATACTTTCTGACGATATGAAACTAAAAATATAAATTCGAACAATAGGAACTATGACACACTGAAAAATACACCAGAAACTCCAGTCGAGATATAAATAATGGCTATTGGACTTTATCTCAGACAAATGCAAGGTTACAAGAATGGGAAGAGCACATGTATAGAGTCTCACACTCACCACTCGACAGATGATGTACACCCAAGGGTCAACGATCTGGTTGATGGAAGCCAAGCGAACGGCGATCAGCTCGTGGATGTGATCTTTTGTATTCAGGTGGGGCTTCCACAGCTGGTTGGACACGATGATAATCTGCAATGGTGGTAGTAGTAGTAGTAGTAGTAGTAGTAGGTGAGGTGAGGCCTCCACAGCTGGTAGGATGGTCATACAGGATAATATTCAGCACTAGAGGGTAAGAGGCCCAGAGTGCGGTGAATAAGACTCCGTTGAGAAAAACAAAGACTTGGAAATATAGGCAATGTCGGACCTTTCATCAATACTAGATAAGCCAGGGCTGTTTCCTGTACATTGGTAGCATTAGTTAGGTGGGGTGTTTGGGTTCGTACCCTCCTCGTTAGTATGTTACGTTGGATTTTGTTCTTTTGTGGCAAATCAAGCAACGGATTTCGATAGTTAGAGTGGAGGGTAAGTGGGGGACTCTAAGAACACTTGTGCAAACAAAATAGTTACTACCCAAAGCTTGTATTGAAATCAAGTCCAATCTGATACACTACGCAGCCTTTCACTCACGTCCAAGGGACACACTAGCAAAGACAGGGACTCACGTCCAAGGGACACACTAGAGAAGACAGGGACTCACGTCCAAGGGAGACACTAGAGAAGACAGGGACTCGCGTCCAAGGGAGACACTAGAGAAGACAGGGACTCACGTCCAAGGGAGACACTAGAGAAGACAGGGACTCACGTCCAGGGGCGCCCACGACGTAACGAAGACGCAGGTGATCACCACCAACAGCACCACCATCTGCAGCTCGTGATCACTGTGCTTCCTGGAGCGGTGGGGCTGACACAGTCTGGCCGGCAGCTGGCGAGACAGCCTCATCCTCAGCAGTGTTCCTGCACAGGTCAGTATATACACCTCAGGTCAGTACACCTCAGGTCAGTACACTACACGTCAGTACACCACAACTCACCACCTCTCTCCCTTACAATATGCACGTCCATTATATTTACCCTCATACAACTTCAGGTGCTTAAATATCATTTTTCAAGTGAATTTATTTTCAGGTGAACAAATATATTCCAGGTAAACAAATATATTTTCAAGTGAACAAATATATTTTAAGGTGGAACAAATCTACTTGGAGTGTGTGTGTCATTATTTTCAGTTTGCGAGCCAGTAATACAAATCTTTATCCTAAAAAAAAAATATATTAAAACTAGGTTACAAAAATGTATCTATATAGTCATACTGGCTTAGCGTTTCTTCCTGTTAATTATCTTAAATTTTACAAATATTTACGTGTAAACAAGAGTATATTTACTGTCCACCACAGGGTGATATATCTCTGTGTATATATATATATATATATATATATATATATATATATATATATATATATATATACACACCTCCGGCAGGAGGAAGGGAATTATTAGGGGGAAAGCGCCAAACCATTACGACTATATAGCACTTGGAAGGGGTCATGATAAGGATTTGGGATGGGACGGAGGGAAGGAATGGTGCCCAACCACTTGACCGGACCTCCTGCAGGAGTATAATATATATATACCCTTACCAACGACGACGACGTTGCAGGAGACAATGATGAGGAGGTTGGTGATGTTGATGACCCCGAGGGCGATGGTGTAGAGGCGGTGACGGAGGGGCGTGGAGTCCGGACACAGGTGAATGTTGGCGAAGCACCAGGTGCCTGGGTACTGCAGGTACAGCTCCCCCACGTCGAAGAGCGGCAGCAGACTGAACACCATGCACGACCCCCAGATGCAGATCATCAGATACCTGCGAGCGTCCGCCCGGGACATGGTCAGATAAGATGGTAAAAAATATGATGAAAATATAACGGATAAAAGATATTTTAGTCTCGTTCAGGGTTACAAGAGATCTAGAAAATGTATTTGTTTTTGTTTGTCCTGCTTTGTTTCCTCTTCAACTACCTCTTCCTGCTTGTGGTGGTGATGGTGGTTGTGGCGGTGGTGGTGGTGGTTGTGGTTGTGGTGGTGGTGGTGGTTGTGGTGGTTGTGGTGGTGGTTGTGGTGGTGGTTGCTGTTGTTAGGGTTAGCCACAGTGTTAATTTCCCGCCGCAGCAACACTTACTCAAACACGCCCGGCGCCCCATTCACTAAATTGACCAATCAAACGCTGCCATCACGTCTCTACCCCTTGCTCGCTCGCTTTCTCTCTCTCACCCTTACATGTCTACCCCCTACTTCCCCCATTTTGTCATTATGTCCAGAGAGTGTGAAGAGAGAAGCTGAGAATGTGACGGGTAGGAGGAGACAGACTGCCCAGTGGACACAATATCCAAGAGAGGCGTCGGTTCGACGCTAAATCAACGTCAACAACACCAATTCAACGTTGATGACGTCGATTTGGCATCGAACCGTCGCCGCTCTTGGATATTGTGTCCACTGGGTGATAAAAGAAAGGGTGAGAGGAGAAAAATAATTGTATGGTTGAGAGAGGGTGTGGTAGCACACGGCGTAGGGTTTCATCGTTAACAAGGTCACCCTATCTTGCAACACTGGTCGTGTTGCAAGGTAAGTTGCACTACCTATACAAGAGTGTAAGTGCCCTGGTTAAGGATGCTTGTCCACAGCCTGGACACACACCTGACCCCTACACGTGACCTTCGTCTGTTGGTTCCGGATCTACCACTTTCCGGGACATGAATATTCATACGATAATGTCCATTGGAGTACGACGACAGGTATCCCTAGGGTACAGTAGCTCCTGCCTGGAGTAAGATAACTTCCAACCGGTGGGCACAATATCCAAGAGTGGCTTTGGCTCAACTTAGAATCAACTTTAATTCAACTTTGATGACGTTAATTCGGTGGCGAATTGGCGTTGGTCTTGTATATTATGCCTCCTGGGCAGTGGAGTACGATAACTATCCATGGAGTACGAGGGACAATGGTAATACGGAGGTGAAGTAAGTAGTCTGTGCCCATTAGTTATATTTGGCACATGTTGGTATGACTGTATATCCGGTCCTCTCTTCGTTAACTTCGTTATTTTATAAAACGGGGTTTTTGTAAGTTTACGAAGCTCTATATTTACCCACGTGCATTCCTGCGAGAAACAACTCATTCCACTCTTGTGTTGTTTGACAATACATGAAACATTCAAAACGAACAAAACATTGAAAAATCCCTGTTTAACATATTCAAAATTGTCGAGGTTTGAGCGATATGTTAAATACCGTTCAAAGAAGTGCACATATTAAATTGTAATTAATCTAATAATTTAAAGAATGATTATCATTCTCATGATTAACATAATTAACACCTTTGGAGGAGCCAATTATCTCCCCAGACAGGTTTAAGTGTACGTATATGCTAGGCTGAGACATGCCGTGGCGTGCCTCGTCGAGTCATTATAAGGCCAGACAACCATTAGGAGAAGCGTGTAGTTAGTGTATAATTGGGCAATTGGCTCTGGGGTAATGGAGTGGTGTTCTACCTTCCTGCCATCTCCCTGGGCTTCTATTGCCCCATAAAGTCCTCAGTACCTTCATGCATGAACTTTAACATCAATTAAATCTTGGTGTATATAAACAGAGAGATGTACCAATCTTTTCGGCGTATATACACTGAAAGTATATTCTAATTCTGGACTATGTTTTTGGCAAAATTATACTTGCTGGTTGGTCAGTAATCTATGTTGGTAGCCTCGTGAAATTGATAGGCTTTAAGCCCAACACAAATCCAAGCCTAAATCTGGATAAAATGGGATTAATTAACTGCTAGGATGAAAACTGGATTATAATAATTCCAACAATCATTGGGTAGATGTTTATGTTAAATGAATCACTTGGAAACAGCTTATATAACGTCGTTTTCCCCCCTGTAATATATGCAATATAATTCCTAGAGCTACCCCAGTGAGCCATAAAGGGTGATAGAAAACGGAGAGACACGCAGCATGAGGGTGAGGTGCTGGAGGAATACATATCCTCATGATATGTATTCCCTATGTAGGGATATGTATAAATACATATCCCTACACACGGATACCGTCTGTATCCTGCTCTGACTGAACCTTATCATTGTTTCATTTACTTAATCTTCTCATTGTTTCAGTCTCCCCTTCTCAAAATCGTAAAATACAATTATATACAGTAATTTATAATAATAATTCATTATGTAGAGAGGGACAAGAAGCCAGAGTGTATTCATACACGGTAGACTTATATACCAAGGTATATAAGTCTTCCCCCCAAGGCCAAATTACTGACCCCGCCCAGGATGCCAACCCCCCAACAAGCTGACTAACCCCTGAGTACCTACGCACTGCTAGGTGAACAGACACATTAGGTGAAAGGAAATGTGCCCAACCATTTCCGTCCCGCCCGGAATTTCGAACCCAGAATTCTTGATTGTGCGTCGAGAACGAACCCGACTGTACTACCAGAACACCTGATGCCTCTGTTCACCTAGCAATACAGTGGCACCCGGGAGCCAGACAACCGTTGTTGTGTCACTGGCCCAACTGGACCTCGATAACCTAAAAAAAGGAGACCATTATCAACACCGTAGAAAGGATAAGTTAGTTAAGAAACACGGTATGATAATAAACCTACTGAGCGGCCTATTTGAAGCTGTCCGCGCCACTCAGCCAGGTTAAGCATTAAAGGGTGTGGCCAGCAACAGGATGGTGAGCAACAGGTACAGTGTTCTTGGTTAGCTTACCCTAAGTGTTTAAAGAAAACTAAAGATCATGCGAGGACTAACCATAATTATTTGCAAACGTCTTTACATCTTAAGAATCATGTTAGTGCTTTCTCAAAAGTAATTAAAGGACACACCGAAGCGCCCCATAGATTGTACCAAACAGAGCGCCCCATAGATTGTACCAAACAGAGCGCCCCATAGATTGTACCAAACAGAGCGCCCCATAGATTGTACCCAACAGAGCGCCCCATAGATTGTACCAACACAGCGCCCCATAGATTGTTCCAAGACAGCGCCCCAAAGATTGTACCAACACAGCGCCCCAAAGATTGTACCAACACAGCGCCCCAAAGATTGTACCAACACAGCGCCCCAAAGATTGTACCAACACAGCGCCCCAAAGATTGTACCAACACAGCGCCCCAAAGATTGTGCCAACACAGCGCCCCAAAGATTGTACCAACAGAGCGCCCCATAGATTGTACCAACACAGCGCCCCATAGATTGTACCAACACAGCGCCCCATAGATTGTTCCAAGACAGCGCCCCAAAGATTGTGCCAACACAGCGCCCCAAAGATTGTACCAACAGAGCGCCCCATAGATTGTACCAACACAGCGCCCCATAGATTGTACCAACACAGCGCCCCAAAGATTGTACCAACACAGCGCCCCAAAGATTGTACCAACACAGCGCCCCAAAGATTGTACCAACACAGCGCCCCAAAGATTGTACCAACACAGCGCCCCAAAGATTGTACCTACACAGCACCCCAAAGATTGTACCAACACAGCGCCCCAAAGATTGTACCAACAGAGCGCCCCATAGATTGTACCAACACAGCGCCCCATAGATTGTACCAACACAGAGCCCCAGGGAAGATATACAAAGCGCTTCACTGGCCAGAATACAACATAATCGCAACAGTTAGATTAGATAAGAGTTAATTACTCAGATGATTCTTGAATTGCTGGCGATAACGGCTTGGCGCGGCTGTTAAGGTCCGCATTCCTGCCACGCCGGCAACACTGGCATGCAACTGTGCAAGCAGAATGAGGTAGGTGGAACATGAGGGCCAGGGGGGGTGTGTGAGAGGTGTGTGACGGGTGTGTGACGGGTGTGTGAGAGGTGTGTGTGAGAGGTGCTGCTCCAAATCAACACAGATCTGGAGCACAACAAACCTTACCAATATGTAAACAAGGTCAGAGTATAGAAACTGCATAGAGTCCAAAACAAACCTGAACTACAACCAAACCTCCCTGACCAAAACAGAGTACTTGAGTCTAGGCAACTAACACCATACACAACAGTGTGTAAGGCATGACCAGCTACACACACACACACACCTCCACATCCTATACAGAACTCTATACAACTCTAAAATTAAAGATTTGTCCCTAAGAGACCCTGAAATCCCGCTATAAATAGTCGTCAACACCAGCATTGACTGCAGCCTCCAGGCACCCACACACAGAGCAAGATGGATTACCTTACAAGACGTTACGACACGCCCCAAAGATGCTAGTAACCACGCCTCGTTAGTGACCACGCGAGAGACGACAAAGAATGGGATCCACGACTCTAAGATAACCCGTAGAGGAAAATAAAATAACAAAATAATAATTGAAAATGTAAATAAAACTGATAAACCTACAGAAGGCCAGCAACACTAGGGAAGAAGAACAAGAGGTGCCTGGAGTGCCAGAGCCAGGCACTGTACTGCCCCAAGCCTACCCTCCAAACCACTGCGATAACACACCACCCAACTAGCTAACCACCACACACCATAACACCGTCACAAACATACACAGCACCACTGCCACCTTCTCTGCTACACTAGTTCACTGTGTTCAACATGAACTCATGCATTATACATGGATACATGCGCTTGTGATTATCCACATGTTGGCTCTGTATATCTCACTGCACACTTGTGTTATGTATCTCGCTCACGTGTCCCATGGCGGCCCGGTCTCCACTTTTGCTAAACGACTAAAAGTTTAGACATTTCAACTGGTTTTCCCTTCACCCAGACCTTTCGCGGGCACACACACACACACACACACACACACACACACACACACACACACACACACACACACACACACACACACACACACACACACACACACACGATACTGCGGGGGAACTGACAAGGTGGACAAGGACAGAGAAACTAGGACAAGAAAGCACAGGTGGAAGCTGGAAACACAAATGAGGGGAAGAAGTGTAAGAAAACACTTGTACACTGACCCGGTGATCAACACTGGAATGCACTGAAGCACGCAATCCAATGCGTCCTTCAGTGAAGTTTTAGAATCCAACATCATCCACAAATATAAAGATAGATTCGAGAATGAATTCAAATGTTAGGATAGTTAATTATAGCACAAATGGTACAACAAAGATAGTCTATGGGGGCGGAGGCCCAGCGCTTTACGCCTCATAAAAAGGTGAACCTCATACCCTAACAGACTTTGATAGATCAAAGGTGCTATGTACACAAACACCTAATGACACAGTCTCAGGAAGTCAGTGAAACCACCAAAAACGTGTTCAAACACAGGCGGAGACAACATATCCCCCTACAAGAGTCTGTTGCACCCCTCTGCATCCCCTTCTTGCAAGGAAAAGATGCAGTACAGGGGAAACTGCATACATAAAATGCACCCGAGATAGTTGTAAAGTAGTCAACTCACCGAGGTGCGGAGTCCCACCAGGTGATTAATAATTCAGAGGCGGGGCCCAGAAGCCGAAGCTTGCTAAAAGTTTTGGCAGTGATAAAGTGGGGGAGGAAGTGGAGAGGTGATGGGCGGCCACTTGAGCTCAACGAGCGAGTTGATGACTGTATCGACACCTTCATCAAGCACCATCAACGCCGCCTCCTCTGACCTCCTGCCAATTTATCTGCCAATTAATGTGTCATCCCCTGAGAGGCGCTGTTATAATTGGTTGTTCTTACTTTGTTACTTATTCTTGGAAGTTGGCGCTGGTAGTGTTGAATGGTGTATGTTAGCTCCGGTATGTGGTATGTGGAGGTAGTATGTGGTGGTGGTATGTACAGGTAGTATAGTGGTATATGGTAAGTGGTGGAGGTAGTAAGTGATGCCAGTATGTTGTAGTATCTGTGACAGGGTAAGTGCTGATGTTTATTGTGATGATATATTAGTATATTTTGGTAGCAGTCTTTCTTTTAAACATATTTCGTTGAAAACGACAAAGGTTTAGATTCGATCCTGGCACGAATCTTCTCGATAGTCCTTATGTTTTTCTTCACTGAAGCACGAAGATGAAAAATTAACTCCCCAAAGTTCATTTTTACTTTTTACTGGGAAACGCCTAGTAATGAGTTTCGTAAGGTTACTCCTCACATTTTCAAAGACAAATATCTACCGTGCTTGGCACCTGGTTATATCCTCTTATGGTGAGGTGGTTAGGGGACATATAGATGAATGACATTACACGGGGGATATTGATAAGGTATTAAAAGTATCAACATAGAGTGTGACGTGTTGGCAGCTTAGATTCTCCTGGCTGCTTCCGTTCCTGTTGCAGGGTCATTCAGTCCTGCTTCTGCGTTGGCCCGGGGTCATGAAGTGGGTATAGAGTGTAACTGTGTGTTAGCTGCTTGTTGATTACTAGTCTAGATTTCTTGATGTGCAACGTCTCACTGATGTCTAATCTTCTATTGTCAATGTATCTATCAATTATTTCAGAGTTGCTCGTTAAAATATCTCTGGTGATCGTCTGGTTGTGTGTGGCGACTGGAAAGTTTAATTTTTCAATTAACAAATCCACAAGGGCCATGTATATTAATTTTTCAAGTTCCTGCTTCTGTGAAAAAAAACATAAGAAATATCGAGAAGATTCGTGCCAGTGTGTGTGCGCATGCGCGCCCTGTGGTTATAATGTTTCGCAATTTCAACATTGTCTTTTGTCCAGGCCTTGTACATTGTTAATCATATCTCAACTGTAGCGTCTTTCCTCCAGCAGTGTTGTTGAACGCCTCACACCACACCACTCAAGCAGCAGTCCACCTCGGCCCATCACATCCCATCTTTCATGGTCATAACATCACAACTACCAAGCCAATCCTTTTCCCTCTTTTATTATGATGTAACAATTCCCGGCGGATGAGAGGTTTGTGATGTGGACGATTTCGTGGGAGGCGGCCAGCGTGTACCGACCTCCGGGTGTGGTATGGCCGAGTTATAACTTGGTATATACCATATACGATCCCCTGGAAGAACTTGGAATGTGTAGAGGTGCTCAGAGCACCATAGACACTCCAGTGGTGAAACGTAACGCACCAGGAGTGTATATGGGGAGGGGGGGGGGGGGTGGCTGGCACTCCCGTTCTCGGTGTATATACTGCATACTAACAGCGAAATTATACACTGCAACTAGTATATTATCCAGACACCGAACACAGTTGTTGCCCCAACAACATTTCCAGTGTTATTCGAAGGAAGAGTTTAGCTGCTGGACAAAGTGTTAGACTACATACCTCCGGACACCGAGGCTTGTTGACATCTCCCTGCATGATACTGTCGTGTTACTTTGTGGAAACAGTGTGTAATAGACAGGGGCGAGTAGTTAATGGAGGAGTTTCGTGTCATGACTAAAAGATTGCGGAAACGACCGTCCGATGAAAACTTTAATGAACTAACAGAAACAAAGACACAGTTCCTGAAAGGTAGACATTTGACACAGAGGGGACACACGAGGAGACGTCCATATATGCAACCAAGAGAGCAACAGCTCGGCTATGTCACAGTGGCCAGGATATGCCCAGGACACTGACGTATCTGTTAGGTTTCTCCCAGCTCCACTGTCCAGCACTCCACACGTCAACTTTGTGAAGTAGAAAACATGTATTCTCTTGCAGACGAAGAGTCACAATAACGTGGCTGAAATATGTTGACCAAACCACACACTAGAAAGTGAAGGGATGAGGACGTTTCGGTCCGTCCTGGACCACTCTCAAGTCAATTATGTGCCTTGGATAACATCCTCGCTGTCTCCCGTCCTCGACTTCCTCCTCCTGTGTTGGCCTCCTTAATGATGTCCAGGAGGTGTTATATGCCAGCCCGTCCTCCTAACACAACGTCGCATTTCGAAGTATACAGTATCCAAGGCCGAAAATAGTATGCATGTTCTTGCGTACTACAAAAAAGTAGCGGATCGCGAAAGTGACACACTGTCCCGTTTTCTGTTTTGGGTCCTGTGGTAGGTTAGGATAAGGGGGCACTTAAATACGACAGTTTCTTGACGTTGGGGAAACCTTAGGAGGACGGGCTAGTGTGGCACAGACGAGTTATATACTTTCACAGGTCTGGTGCTCTCTTTTGATGATTACGTGTTCTTCATAATTCCTTCACTCAACATGCACTCAACATGCAACAAGTCCACACCACTCTCCTCCACACCCAGTACACACACCACTCTCCTCCACACTCAGTACACACACATACACACACTCACCCCACCTCGACACTCAGTACACACACACCACTGTCCTCCACACTCAGTACACACACATACACACTCTCACCCCACCTCTACACACACACACACAGGTAGCGTGCCTCATCAGACTAATGTATGGGCTACACGCTTCCCTGAAATGTGTGCCAATTACTTTTTGGCACTGTCAACGTCATCGTCTGGGCGTCGTCACGTTTGGGCAAGGTTACCTGTGGTGTGTTTTGTTATACATTTGAAAAAATGTGATTTATCTGTAAAGTGTTACACATGTGTTTATATCTTTACAAACACCGTGGAAATGAACAAATATTGACACTGAAGATTGTGACTTCCGGTTGTGCGTGTATCGGGATGATAATGTATCATTTACGCGCATAATATTCGTTAATTTAACAACAGTTAATTTAAGTTTAATCCCAATCATTCCTCCTCAAGTCACTTCTAATTGCTTCTTATTTTATCGCTTATTTACAAAAATATCAAACACAGTGACGGTAAAATCGTATCAAAATTGCTAGGATGGACACCAGCAGTGGTGCCAGATTGGGCTACAAATAGCGAATTGGGCTACTTTTGAGAGCCTCGCGCTCCCAAATTTTTAATTTCGCTACTTGCTACTTTTTGGGCTAATTTAAAAGCAAGATGTGCTAATTTGGGCTATTAATGTTATGAATGTACGATTGCGAGTTACATGAAAGTAACTAAGCTATAAATAATTGTAATTAATAATAATTGTAAATATTAATTAATACTAAATAATATTATTTAATAAATTAGTCCCAATTCAATGCAGAGTTTTCTTCCAAGCACAGAAACTTGTAAATATAAATACAAGATAATAGATCGATAAATAAATAGAAACTTTCAAATATTGCACCAAGTAATGGCAAGAGGAAAAAAAATAGACAGTATACATTACATTTGAAATTAATAATGGATGAATGGTAATAAATTGGTGTATGTTTGTATGTATACCAGACAAAGTCCATTTAATGGCAGAATTTAGCCATTTTATGTAAAAACTTTTATATCTCATATTATTAATTATAACAGTAATCGAAAAAAGTCATAGTTTGTATATACAAGAGATGAAACAGCGAGCCATGAGCTAGAGCGATGTACTGAGTCCATAAGGAGGCCGAGCTTCCAGAAATACCTTCCTGTGATTGGCTGTTGCGGGGAATACCAACACTCTTTTATGAATAAAATTTAAACTAAGAAATAGGTCCTTGTGAACAACAACAAGGTTGTTGTGAAAAAGAACAACAATTTCTGTTTTGCACCTGACAGAAATCTCCATCTAACTGAATAATTTACTCGAATAAGAGGGCAGAGCAGTGTATCATTATTTGTGTCAAGGCAACCCCCAATAATAACGTCTCAAATTAGGTAGCCAGCCCATTTTTATATAACATCTTTTATATCCTACAATATTTAATTATCACTTTATTAACACTTTAAATAATTAACACTTCACTTTTTTGGGTAAATTAAAGTTAAAGCAGAATTCCATAAGCAGGACTGGTGGGCTGAACTAAGATGATTTACTTAGTGGATGGAGCCTTTAGCTGATCCCTTCCTGTGATTGGCTGTTGTGTGAATGTCAACAAAGAGTTTCTACCAATGATATGCCATTTATTATGCACCCCATATCTTGTGGGCGGAGCTTGGAACCTCCTACCCGAGCACGACAACCCGCCTTATGGGTTGCTGTTTGGCTATTTATAGTGCGTTGGAAAAGCAACAGATGTCGTTAGTTGTATTTTGTGGGGTAATTTGTTATAAGTGTAATTTGATGCCAACAGATGGCGTAAGCTGTATCTTATGGCCATTATTGACCAGCCAGTTGATAGTGTTTACAAACAGAGATGCTAGCCATTCAAAAGGCTTTGGAACATGCTCTTGCTGAACACCGGCAACATGTTATCATCCATACAGATTCGAGAACCGCCATTGAAACCTTGCAACAAGAACACATATGTGATAACATCCATCTGATCACAAATGTCTTGTCATTCATGCACACACTCAAACGACAAGGCCGACGGGTACTTATCAACTGGGTGCCAAGTCATGTGGGACTATTAGGTAATGACATTGCAGACGAAGCTGCAAAACTTGCTACTAAGAGGGGAAATGTAGACATTTACATACCACAGAGTCTATCCCAGATGAAGAAAGTAATTCGAAACAGAGCAATGCGAATGATGTACAGTGACCACAGCAGTTGCAACATCAGGATCTGCGGGTTGGTACAAGAATTCAACCAACTACGAACCACTTAGTTTGATGAAAGGGGGCAGTAGAACAACAGAAGTGCACTTACCTCGCATCAGGCTTGGATACCCATGTGCATGGGAAATAGGCTTACAGGTTCCGGAGGATGAGAGGAAATGTCAACACTGTGGAGGATTGCCCGACAGACCACTGGAACATTATCTAACACAGTGCACAGTTACAAACAGTTCAGGACAGAACACGAAACAATGGATATAAATTGGATAAGTTTAGATTTAGGAAAGACTTGGGTAAATACTGGTTCAGTAACAGGGTTGTTGATTTGTGGAACCAATTGCCGCGTAACATTGTGGAGGTGGGGTCCCTCGATTGTTTCAAGCACGGGTTGGACAAGTATATGAGTGGGATTGGGTGGTTATAGAATAGGAGCTGCCTCGTATGGGCCAATAGGCCTTCTGCAGTTACCTTTGTTCTTATGTTCTTATGTTAAACCCGTTCAGATTTCACCTTAGATTCAACAGAGCAGAGGAAGTTGTTAAACACATATGGCAAAATCTTACTGAAGCGACCATACGAGTCATGAATACTCATCCTCCGCCCAAGTAAAACAGAAACAAGCATCACTTAGTGGGCCAGCCAGAGGCTTAGGGCCCGTGCAGGATTATCCCTGCTAAAAAGAAGAAAAAACAAAAAAAAAGTTGATAGTGTTCTCTTCTGCCGACAGATGGCATGAGCTGTATTATTATTACTTCCGAATTCCCTTTAAACACTGATCTACAAATCTTATGATAAGGTTTTATACCATTTATGATAAGTATTAGATAACTGGAGTTCCGCAATTACTTTTATTTATCAACTGTTCAGGATATCATCATATAACGTCTGGTTAGGACGTACTGCTCTCGATTGATGAAGATTAAGCCACCCAAGAGGTGGCACGGGCATGAATAGCCCGTAAATACTGTTCTCGTAATATTATTCAGGGGGGGTGGGGGAAATATCAAGTGAAAGCGCCAAGCCATTACGACTATATAGCACTCGGAAGGGATCAGGATACCGCTTACACAACTGGTCGGGGTTCACAACAAACTACCACTCACTGATTGAATAGGGGATGCTTAATAAACTATCCACCTCTGACGGCAAAAAATCAATATATATATATATATATATATATATATATATATATATATATATATATATATATATATATATATATATATATATAGATAGATAGATAGATATATATATAATAAATTTAATTATTTAATTAAATTTAAAATTGCGGAGAGAGAGAGAGAGAGAGAGAGAGAGAGAGAGAGAGAGAGAGAGAGAGAGAGAGAGAGAGAGAGAGAGAGAGAGAGAGAGAGAGAGAGAGAGACAAACAACCCATCCGACCTACATAGCGAGAATCATCCAATTTAGCGAGTCGCCCTTATCCAGCGGCCGCTGATGACCTGATCGTAATGACCCTCAAGACCCGGGGTCATCACTCTCTGCTCGGGTCAGGCCCGCCGCAGCTCCCCCCCCCCACACCCCCACCCCACGGCCACACGTGGGTTAACACCTAGAAGAACCAGTAAATGATTGTTGGAACAACACCATTAATAACAGACAGCAAGAAGGACTATGTACGACCACATGCTATATATATATATATATATATATATATATATATATATATATATATATATATATATATATATATATATATATATATATATATGACAATGTCAGACCACGGAGGAAAAATGAAACAGGAAATTTCCCTAAGTACTTTCGTATATTAAATACATCTTCAGAAGGTCCTTCTGAAGATGTATTTAATATACGAAAGTACTTAAGGAAATTTCCTGTTTCATTTTTCCTCCGTGGTCTGACATTGTCACATTCTTAATCACGTGTTTATTTTCGTGATATACACACACACACATATATATATATATATATATATATATATATATATATATATATATATATATATATATATATATATATATATATATATATATATATATATAAACCTTGAAAGCATGTATAAGAGAACTGGTTCCTAGTCTACTAGAGGCTGATATACCGACGAGTCCTATAAAAACCTATAATAACACAATAACAAACTACGTAAGTGGTCAGACAAATGGCTTCTGGAATTCAGTCCCAATAAGTGCAGTTATGAGACTCTGTAAGGAAGATCGAAGAGAAGAGGCGCAGAATAGTTTGAAGGGGAGACTGGTAGAAACCTCGGGAAGGGAAAAAGACCTGTGTAAGACCAACACTTGAATATAGAGCTCCTGAATGGAACATTCACCGTGTGAAAACAAACGTTGAGAGGTTGACAACGAGCCCGTTACCAGAAACCCGACATATGAACTATGAGGGCATTAAAAGTTCTGAAACTACAATCTCTGGAGATCGAGAGAAGAACAATAGAAGATATGATTAGAAAGTGTAAAATATGAGACATAAAATAGACAACAATAGACCGTTCCAGGAATAGAGGAGCGGAACTAGAGGAAGAACTAAGAGAGTCAATAGAGTCACAGGGGGGTGTGGGAACATGTGTGCGCAGTGGCGACAAACACAATTCACAGATTCAAGACATGAAAAAATCTTAGAAAATGAGAAGTAAAACTGCGCCAAACACTCAACTGTCAAGGAGGTAAACACACACACACACACAGATGAACCCTTAAATATGCTATTAAACCCTTAACGACAAACATATTACGAAAAAAAAGGAACAGCTTTTCCTATCCACAAGTTCTGCCCAGCCAATATTTTATTCGTTTAGGAAAAATCTAAAGAGGCCAAAATTAATTGAACAACATCGTCGGTTGACAGAACTAAATTACGAGGTAAATTCCCGCCAAAAAGGGGTGAGGCGAGGTGATAAAATCACGTGTCATTGTTTACAAACTGGCAGACAGGCTCCGCCCATCCTGTGACGTCATGATATTAACATTTGCCCGTAGGATAGCATACGTTTTGTTGACATCAGTTAACTCTACGGAAGATAGCATTATACTCCACTCTCTTGTGCTCTGTGTTTCGATATAATATAATGTCTTATAATGAAGCATTTTGAGGACTATGTTCATATAGAACATAGAGATATATATATATTCTATATATATATCTCAATGACTCATTTAAACTGAGTCATTGTACAGCTAGCCTATGGGAGTACTAAATTATCTCATTCAGTCCAACGAGTTAGTTTTCTTGGCCATTATTAAATATAAGTATTAGTGCAAAGTTTTAAATATTGTCCTAGACTATACTACACACAGAAATCACAATAGTCGTGGCACAGTCGATTAAGACGTGTCTCGGACGTAGGTTCGAATCCTCATCACGGCCCTTGTGGATTTGTTCAATTGTTCCAGACTTTGTTGTGGGTAGTCCCAACAGCTCCACTCACTCAGCTCCACAAGTTTACAACATCATGGCCATTATAACAGTAGGGGATATTTGATGATAATTTAGTTGGTTGAATAGTAACTAGTTGACTGAAAATCTAGACTAAGTCTCTGATTGTTTCCGTGTCTGTCTGTCACACGCACAACACACACACACACACACACACACACACACACACACACTCACCTACAGCGTGAAGGGGTGACGTTGCGACTGTAGAAGTATCCCTGACAGATGCCCAGGAACCTCTCGATGGCCATGGTGGAGACGGTGAAGTGTGTGAGCAGACTGAAGAGCACCATAGTGAAGCCGTGGTAGTCACACATCGCCTTCTGAAGCAGACAACCACACTCACAAACTTCAGCACATATTTATATATCTTAAAACCCAACCACACGCATCTGAAATGTAAGTGACGGAGTTTGGGGTCCTTCCTGGACCCTTATGAACTCCAGGACGGGAGTTCTTTTCTTCTGATTGATTGATTGATTGATTGATTGATGAAAATTAAGCCACCCTAAAGGTGGCACGGGCATGAATAGCCCGTAAGTGGTGGCCTTTTTGAGTCATTATCAGTATCATTAGCTGATACTGGAGATCTGTGGAGACGCAACTGCACCCTGCGTGACGGGAGATATCTCCCCCGTGTTTTCCCTGTCCTTAAGCTTGCAGAAATACTCTCATCACGGCCCGTAAGCGAGCATAACCCCCCCCCCCCCCCCGACCCCTAAGCGAGCATAAAACACTTCCGTTTGATACGAGCCTAAAATCTTGATACGCCTCCTAAGCAGGCACTTACCAATTGATCCAACCCTAAGTGAACATAAAACACTTAACCTGACCTCCTAAACGGGCATAAATCACCAAGTAAGCGAGCATAAATCACTTACAAGTTCAAGTTCATGTTTATCGAGACAAGAAAAAAAATACATCCCAAAGGGATTGAGTAGCTTAGGCTATGTCTACATGGTAGAAAACACTTACCCCGCCCACCCAGCGACCAACAGCGTAGGAGATGATAGCGAGAGGCGTCGTGAGCATCTTGCCCAGGAAGTCTGTCCAGATGAGCGTGCAGAGGAAGACATAGAACACTGTGCGGGCGTTGTGTCGCCTGGCGCTGCTGCCGTAGAGGTAACACAGAGCCCACACCTGTCCTGTGAGGGGAGGAGCAGGGAGGGGAGAGGGGAAGACTTTAGTAATACTGTGACGACAGGAATATTAACAGACGGTCAGAGACGGTGAGAGGTATATACGGGCTCACCATAGCCCGTGCTACATGGACACTTCGTCCTGAGTAGCTAAACCTTTAACAACAACAACAAGACGGTGAGAATGAAGATGCAGGTCGGTATGTTTGCTAGTAAATCTTTCCTCAGCTATGTCAAATACTAAGTGAAGTATACATTTTACATTGATATAACGTGTATTGTCGCATTATGCATGGTTAAAATAATGGAATTAAACTGTTGAGAGATAAAATTGTAGACCAACACACTGTATGATGAATACTGAGCAAAATATTATGTAAAGGAGAGAGAGAGAGAGAGAGAGAGAGAGAGAGAGAGAGAGAGAGAGAGAGAGAGAGAGAGAGAGAGAGAGAGAGAGAGAGAGAGAGAGAGAGAGAGAGGAGAGAGAGAGAGAGAGAGAGAGAGAGAGAGAGAGAGAGAGAGAGAGAGAGAGAGAGAGAGAGAGAGAGAGAGAGAGAGAGAGAGAGAGAGAGAGAGAGAGAGAGTAAAAATAAGAAACACAATGTCCCAGACAGAAAAATAATGTAAACAAGACAAATATAACAAAGGATGTGGAAAGAGAGACAGATAAGAGAAGTAGAGATACGCACCTGTCACTCCTGTCATGCTCAGGAGTATGGGGGACAGTATGGTTGCTCCGGGGTTATTTTCAGTGCAGTTTATACCTCCACTACACGTCATGTTGGAACATGTGGGAGCCATGAGGGACTGTGCCGTTGGCTCCATGATCCCTGGGACCTCGGTGGTGGGGGTGGACAGCATCGCAAGGGCGCAGGACGCTTTGGGATTCTCGCTACTGGTTCTGTCCTCCGCTAACTCGCTACTGGTGGCAGCTGATGGGTTTCTGTCCTCCGCTAACTCGCTACTGGTGGCAGCTGATGGGTTTCTGTCCTCCGCTAACTCGCTACTGGTGGCAGCTGATGGGTTTCTGTCCTCCGCTAACTCGCTACTGGTGGCAGTTGATGGGTTTCTATCCTCCGCTAACTCGCTACTGGTGGCAGTTGATGGGTTTCTGTCCTCCGCTAACTCGCTACTGGTGGCAGCTGATAAGTCTCTGTCCTCCGCTAACGAGTTTCTAACGTTTTCGAGTTGGGTTTCTTTGCTTTAGGTCTGTATTTTGGTTAATAGATACTACTAATGGATTTTAGAGTTACATAGTTTGGTTTCCAGTGATTGTTGTCGATTGCGAAAAAGTAATTAGAATGTTGGCGCTTTTCCTATATTTACAGTTAATTCCAGAATCTCAGTTTTTTCAGAGATCTATGGTGCTTTCCAGTATACAATTCGTTTTTATATTGATTGTATTTCCAGTTAAGTTTGTCATTCGCTAATTACCTCTGTGTCTATGGTATTTTTGTAAAGATTTCTGACGGTTTCTGTTGAATTCTATGGTATTATATATGGGCAAAAGCATTCTCTGTTCCGCACTTTCTCTTGTAATGGACAAGTGACTTCCATTGTGGTATAGGCTTAACCTTGTCTACCGAGTTCTAGCGTTATCTATTGAGCTCTAGTGTTATCTATTGAGCTCTAGCTTTATCTATTGAGCTCTAGCTTTATCTATTGAGCTCTAGCTTTATCTATTAAGCTCTAGCGTTATTTATTAAGCTCTAGCGTTATTTATTAAGCTCTAGCGTTATCTATTGAGCACTAGCGTTATATATTGATCTCTAGCGTTATCTATTGAGCTCTAGCGTTATCTAATGAGCTCCACCACACTATATAAATAACTCTAGCATTATTTATTGAATGTAGGAACTTCTTTTCGACTATGAAGCCTCTGAATATCTGTAGTGCTACAATCACATTAAGTATTTTGTCTGGGTTCTCTTTGTTTTCTACCTAATTCAGAGTTGTGGTGAGTGCTACTTGCTGCTGCTGCTGGCGGCGTCGTCTCTCACACTTCAGTCAATGATGATTGCTTTTCCAGGTCGTCGTGTTCTCCTTCATGACGTCGGCATTCCTAGAAGTGTAAATAAGTGTGAGATAGTTGTCAACATTTGTGGCAGCCGTAAATTGATTTATTATTGTACACACACACACACACACACACACACACACACACACACACACACACACACACACACGTCACACTGTAATATCTTTTTCTACATCTCCCATAATGTTCTCCCGCTAATCTCTCTCCCTCATATGTAAGTTGGATAAAGGTGGGTGATGATGATAGTCATGGTGATGATAAGTGATGTCACTATGGCGATATGTTCACTCACAGTATGATTGACGGTTGATGAATGCTAATCTTTTTGTTTGAGGAGTTGTTCACTCGAGACAGTTAAGCAAGTCCCAGCTGTGTCTGGGTACAAGTGACAGGATGAACAACGGGTTTTCTTCCTATTGGGGAGTGTTGTACATGCTGCTATGGCGGTGTGTCCACTCACAGGATGAGTGGCGCTGCCCAATACTGTCACTATGGCGGTGTGTCCACTCACAGGATGAGTGGCGCTGCCCAATAAACTCGCCCCTCGGCCCAAATTAAAATGTTAAATTCTGGTAAATTTATAAATATTTAATATACGGTCCCGCCTGCTCCATCTTAATATTTGCATATGATGACAGAGACAAACACACAGGCACAGTCGTTCGTGTGGCTTTATTAACAAACGCTACACTCAAATCCGGATTAGGTTTCAAGGCATCAGTACTCGCACTTAAGAACGTGACAGTGAAATATTACTGGAGGGAGAGAGTAGTGGGGGAGGGAGGAGGGGTAGTGAGGGAGGAAGGGGGTAGATACTAGAGGGGAGAGGGAGAAGAACGTTGGTGTTTTCTGAAGGGATGGGACGGGGTTGAGAGGACAGTGAGACAGTAAGACAGGAGAGACAGGAGTACCTGGAGGCGAGGTGGGACGTTTTGGACACATCGAAACCACATTAATTCTTAGCTTTCAGCGCTAAATAATAAACCTGGGGACACTAGCCACAAAGACCACTGCATATACCGTCAACACTGACGGGATAACCCTGGTGTTTCTCCTAGTGCATCAACACCTCGGCCCACTGCAACACACACCAGCGTGTGTGTTAACCATGCAAAGATTGCACACTACTTCAAGATCTGCAGAAGATATTCAGCGGACTAATACACGTTCTTCAAGTTCAAGTTCAAGTATGTTTATTGAGACAAGCAAAAAAATACATCTCAAAGGGATAGAGTAGCTTAGGCTATTTCAACCCCCCCCCCCTACACGTTCTTCAACGCAGAGAAGTGCTGATTAGTGCCCCAAGGGAAGGTGTTAGACAACCCCTCCTGGGTGTACAGGGGGAAGAAGAGGGGGGAGGGGGTGAAAAGTGGTGGCAAGACGATAGTGTGAACTTAAGTGGAGGACAAAAACCAGTGTTGAGTGTTCAAGTGGTTGTGTCTGCAGCACTTGTTGCTCACTTGCCCTTCACCTTCTCCCATTCCACTTACTAGTAATGTCCTTATTATTTTGATCAACACTTTTGCTGTTTCTCCTTCGTTACTATTCACTATTTTCTTCTCCAAACTCCTCACACTTTGTTAGGATTTGTTTAATCTATTAAAAAATATTTCATCTTACAAATTACATATATAATACATACATACATACGTACGTACATGCATATACATAAATACATACATACATAAATACATACATACATACATACACACATATCAATTATTGTACAAAAACCTCTTCCTCTTCCTCGGAGGAGGGGAGGGGGGGTGTCGACGATACAGCAAACATTTCCTTCTCTGTAATTCTCTTTGTTACCAACAGTTCACAAATGAATTACCGTCAGACAATAATATATTATTTAAAAAACAATTACGTAAGGCAGAAGCCCAGAGCAAATATTGATAGCCGTCAACACAGGCTGGAGTGACTGTATGGCAGCCTTGACAGTACAGGCTGGGGTGAGAGGCAGCCTTGACAGTACAGGCTGGGGTGACAGACAGCCTTGACAGTATTACATGTGGGTTCTAACGATATTTTTAGCCTGCTCGGTATAATGACTTCTTAGTGTCCCAGAGCCTTGACCTCGTGTGACATCTCGTCGTGGTTGTTTCCTGACAAACTGCTCTACAGCCACACTGCCTAAGCGGTTCCTCCTGATAATAATGCCTTACCGTTAATGATGTTTGCCTCCAGGACCCGACAGCAGCGGCGGCAAGGTGTAAGTCAGGTCCATTACATGCAGGCGAAAGCACTGAGCCTGTTCCCTGGTAGCAGAGAGGTCGTCGTCCTCAGGATAAGAGAGACATGAGCAGCACTCCACCAAGGGAAGCATGGAGGCGGGCTGCACATCTCTCTTGCCATCAGAGAAGAGATGGCCATCAGAAGCTTGTGGTGGCCATCAGCTATGAAGATGAGTGAAGAAAACGGTGCCCAAACACTTGGACCATCGAGGATCGAGCTCGGACCGTACAAGAAGTGATGCGAACACTGTATAGACCTTGAGGTGACTACAAGGAGACATTCTCGAGACAAGACGGGAGATGTGACGACGACTGAGGTGCCTCACTGAAGGTCAGTAACGGAGAGCACAGCAACTATAGTCTGACGGAGACAGTATACCTTGGCGTATATATGACGGTAGTGAGAGGTCCGGTGGTGGTGTATTACTGCCTCTCAGGTAGGCAAGAGAGAGAGAGAGAGAGAGAGAGAGAGAGAGAGAGAGAGAGAGAGAGAGAGAGAGAGAGAGAGAGAGAGAGAGAGAGAGAGAGAGAAAGAGAGAGAAAGAGAGAGAAAGAGAGAGAGAGAGAGAGAGAGAAAGAGAGAGAGAGAGAGAGAGAGAGAGAGAGAGAGAGAGAGAGAGAGAGAGAGAGAGAGAGAGAGAGAGAGAGAGAGAGAGAGAGAGAGAGAGAGAGAGAGAGAGACGAAGAAACATTTTTGTATAACATCTACAACCTGCAAACATCATTATAGCCTTTATTACAACCGTTGTGGTGTTGGAAGAGAGAGCTCATCACCACACTCGTCAGCACACAGATGCAGCTCCTGGCACTCTACAACACACACTTCCAGTTATGAAGGCCACCAATGTTACCTTTGTTCTCCCCAGGCTACACACGCTCCTAACTCACCTTTGTGCTTCAAGCATTTTGTCTTCTTACGTGTCACTAAACACCCATTATATATGTGTATGCCTGAAACAAGCTGGAATAACCCACAACTGTCTTAAGAACACGCATGAGCATGCACTAGGGATTGATGAAAAACTGTGCCAGCATTGCACCACGAGTGTCGCCGGGGATTGGTTAGTCATGGAGCTAACCAGTCCTTATAGACTATCGCTGGAGATGTGGTAACGGTACTCTACTCCAGGGGTGGTTTTGGGCGGCGGGGGTTTGAACCTCAATTGAGTCACAGAGTTCTTGAGTAATATATATATATATATATATATATATATATATATATATATATATATATATATATATATATATATATATATATATATATATATATATATATATATATATATATATATATATATATATATATATATATATATATATATATATATATATATATATATATATATATATATATATATATATATATATATATATATATATATATATATATATATATATATATATATATATATATATATATATATATATATATATATATATATATATATATATATATATATATATATATATATATATATATATATATATATATATATATATATATATATATATATATATATATATATATATATATATATATATATATATATATATATAATTTGGGCATGTGAGTGTGGGCTAGGTCGGGGCAGTGTGTGCGGGGACTGACCTGTGCCACAGGCTGCACGAGGTTCCCCTGCACACCAGCGGTGGCCTTGTGGGCAATGGTGTCATCAACATATTTTCAAACTCTTTACTTGTTGCAAGACAATTTATAGAGAGAGACAAGCAGTCCTTGAACGACCCGATTTGCTTTTTTCATTGCTTTTTCTTGTTCTCCAGTGACTTAATTGTGACAGGTGTGTGAGGAAGTCAGGCGTGTGATTCATAGCGATATTTGACTTTGATCGAGAAGTAAAACAAGAGCTTTTGACGAAGACTTGAGTATGATCAGAGAACTAGTTCACTACTTCTAAACTTCATCTTGAGGTCAAGAGTCAACCCGAAATGTCAAAGTTGGTAACAACTTGACAAAAGGGATTGAAACCCTCCCACTTACAGACTTAAACCTACTTGAGAGAATCAAGCGAACAACCTCAGAAGTCCATCTTCATTCCCTGTTCTTGGAACTATAAAACATTAAGTATTTTTTAAATTGTCTTGAAAGGCCCAATGCGCGTTAATCTTGCCGCCAAACCCGCTGTTTATGCAACCCGTCCTCGACTCAAGTCCATTACATCCAGCGGTCGACCCCACAGACGCATTCATAAATTTTAACATGCTGTTCATTCAAAACGGGAATTTTCTCAAGTATAAATTAATATTATAATATATTAGCATATTGTGCATATATAGGCATAGGTTAGGTTAGGTTAGGTGTTTAGGTTCTGTTGGCGATTATTTGTATTTGTAGTACGTGGGTGAAGCATTTATAGCGTTATGATTCGAACAAAATTCGTCAGTGAAACACTTGTTACGGATATGTTCGAACGTCAGCAGTTGTGAGTCGTGTGTAAACCGCTTTTCATTCATAAACAGGGGGTTTGGCGGGTGCATGGAATCACTTTTGGATCTTTGTTTGGAGGACGGGCTGGTTTATGAATAAAAACGGTTTACACACGACTCACTACTGATCACGTTCGAACACCTCTCGAACAGTGCTTCGCTGCCGGCTTCTGTTCCAATCGCAACTTCGAAAATGCTTCACTCACGTACTACAAATACAAATACTCGCCCACAGAAGCTACACACCTAACCAACGCCTAACTATACACAGAGCTTTAATATATAATGATGTTAATATATAACGAGAGCCGTATAGTTGTTCGGAGAGGGAGATATGAACGCTTCTGAATGTTGACAACGTGAGGTTTGAAGACGTGTGACTGTTTTGAACAGAGGTTTAGTAGGTCTGTCTTCGTCAGGAACTTTACCATTCTGGGGCCAGATTCACGAAGCAGTTACGCAAGCACTTACGAACCTGTACACCCTTTCTCAATCTTTGGCAGCTTTGTTTACAATTATTAAACAGTTAATGAGCTCCGAAGCACCAGGAGGCTGTTTATAACAATAACAACAGTTGATTGGCAAGATTTCATACTTGTAAACTGTTTAATAAATGTAACCAAAGGCGTCAAAGATTGAGGAAAGATGTACACGTTCGTAAGTGCTTGCGTAACTGCTTCGTGAATCTGGCCCCTGGGCAGTAACTCTATATAACCTCCACAACTTTGTTTACAATCTGTAGTCTTCTGTTCTTCACAAGTAGATTAGTGTAGTGTAGCAGAGTTACTCCATACGAAAGTTGTGTGACAGCTTAGCTACTCATATTACCAATATTTCCAAATATAGTTATGTAACTAGAGCTTAAGTGGCCCCATTCCATGCTGTTACGAAGTGATGAGTTTAACAAAGACATAGTTAATTCTCAGACGCCATTAACAGGAGCGCTTACTAACAACCACGTCCTCACTAGCCTTCCCTTGCAGTTATGTTGTATCCAATTTAGGTTATATTGTTGTATGCGTCAAAATGAAAACAATTATCTCCGAGTGGCCTATCCATATAATTCCTGTTGTCGGGGACAGGAAGACTGTATACATATATACTTTAGGCTTGTATCCAGGTCCCCCATGGTCGAACTATTTACTGCAAGATGAACAGACACATGAGGTGAAAGGAAACGTATCTAACAATTTTTTTTCCCTGTCGGGAATCGAACCCGAGATTTCGGACTGTCAGTCGAGAACGAAGCCAAGGCGGTACTTGTCGACGTAATTATGAGTTCCTTGTTACAGAGGACAGTAACTCATTCTCAGTTGATATTAACGATAGGGTTGGAGTGACAAGTCATGCGTGCATGTACTAGTGCGTGCACGCGCACACACACACACAAGAAGCAGCCCGTAGGAGCTGTCTAACTCCCATGCATCTATTTACTGCTAGGTGACAGGGACATCAGAGTGAAAGAAACTCTGCCCATTTGTTTCCGCCTCCATCGGGAATCGAACCCGAGCTACAGGATTACGAGTCCCGCGCGCTGTTCACTCAGCTATCAGACCCCCCCTGTGCGTGTTAGGTCGAGTGTGTATGAGGTAGTGTGTGTGAAGGCGTGTGAGTGCGCGTGAGAGCGTGCGAGAGGGAGATGGTGTGATAGCATATTTTGAGAGGAAGTGTGCGGGTTATGGCGGGAGAGTCAGCGTGCAAGGATATGTGTGTGTGCGCACGTACGTGTGCCACCAGGGCCCACTGTGTACTCGCCTTAGTTGTGCTTGCGGGGGTTGAGCTCTGGCTCTTTGGTCCGGCCTCTCAACAGTCATTCAACTGATATACCGATTCCTGAGCCTACTGGGCTCTGTCATATCTACATTTGAAACTGTGTATGGAGTCAGCCTCCACCACATCACTTCCAAGTGTATTCCATTTACTAACTACTCACTTAAAAAGTTCTTTCTAATGTCCCTGTGGCTCATTTGGGTACTCAGTTTCCACCTGTGTCCCCTTGTTCGTGTACCACCCGTGTTAAATAATCCATCCTTGTCAAATCTGTCAATTCCCCTGAAAAATTTTGTGGTGATCATGTCTCCCCTTACTCTTCAGTCTTCCAGTGTCGTGAGGTGCATTTGACACAGCCTTTCCTCGTAACTCATGATTCTTAGTTCTGGGACTAGTCTAGTGGCATACCTCTGAACTTTTTCCAGCTTCGTCTTGTGCTTGAGCTTGATACGGGCTCCATGCTGGGGGCCGCATACTCCAGGATTGGTCTTACGTATGTGGTATACAAGGTTCTGAAGGCTTCCTTACACAGGTTCCTGAAGGCTGTTCTGGGGCGCGCATGTGTGAGAAAGAGCGAGAGTGTGTGTGAGAGTGTGAGGAGTGGGTGAGAGTGTGAGGAGTGGGTGAGAGTGTGAGAGTGTGTAAGTGTGTGAGAGTGTGTGCGTGGTGGACTTACCGGGAGCCGTGTGGTCAAGACGGGGCACAACACAACTCCTCAGGACGGACGCCAGCCACTCACTGCCCCAGGACGCCCCTCACTCGCTCCCTCACAACCCTCCCCTCTTCCGCGCATTTCCCCTCCACCCTGACCTCACCCACTCCAACCCTCACCCCTGCTCTACCCCCTCCCCCCCCCACCACCATGAACTCATAACCCCCTCCTATCCTCCCTCACTCCACCATCCCCCCCTCACAATCAGCCCCACCACCCGGGAGCCTTCTGCTCCCCCCCCCCTCACATATCCCCTAAGGCTTCCCCTCACCTGCCCTACACAACACCCCTCCACCCTTCTCTCACACCTCGCTACCTTAAGGATCTTCTTCGTAAAGATCTTTTAAACGCTCCACGCCAAGTACTGTTAATTGACCCCTCTTGCTACTGTTACTGCTATGGATTATTCAGTGATAATTGGTGTGTGTGTGTGTGTGTGTGTGTGTGTGTGTGTGTGTGTGTGTGTGTGTGTGTGTGTGTGTGTGTGTGTGTGTGTCTGTGTGTGTGTCTGTGTGTGTGTGTGTCTGTGTGTGTGTGTGTGTGTGTTCTCCTATATATGTGCTGTTAGGGTCAAAGGTCAGCTCCTAAGGCCTATTTATCGTCAGCCTGTCCTCTTGATTAGCCACAACTTACAAAGTACAGGGGGTCCTAAAACACACCAACCTAAGCAACCCACCTAACCTAAGCAACCTACTCATAAAAAACGTGGGTATTTGTGAGCTGAAACCTTTTTTTTCACAGTACTCCTTTATTTTGTACGCAGGGGGGACCATAGCGTACACAATGACACGTATTGTACAAAAAAAAGTATTGTATGTCGTTATCATGTCTCCCTTGTACCTCCTCTTCACCACTGTTGTAAGGTTCAGTTCCCAGAGCCTCAGCTCAGAAGACGAGTCTTGCTGCATGAAACATTATGCAGCTGGGATTGCAAACTGGAGATTAAGTTTCAGTTTAGTTGTGCATAGTACTCAGATGGCGTCTTTGTTCATGTTGCTCAAGGCTATGTGAATTATTAAAGTTCTTGATTATGCACTCCATACCCATCCCTTGAGGGGGTGGGGGGTGGAAAGTGTTACAGTAGCACATAATTGGTTATCGTTCAGCTAGTCAAGTGACGATCGTTTGAAGCTAGTTACACAATTGTTAATGTTATATATACATGTACATATGTATACAATCATTTACACATACATATACACATCGATAATCTTTTTATAACACAAGTGATTCAACAAGAGGCTCACAACAGTCCCTATACAAAGCACTTTACATCTATGGTGGGTCACACAGTTACTAGTCTTGCTCACATACACCCAACTGGGCGGCAGCTTTACAGTCATGTGCTCCACACCCACCCAACTGGGCGGCAGCTTTACAGTCATGTGCTCCACACCCACCCAACTGGGCGGCAGCTTTACAGTCATGTGCTCCACACCCACCCAACTGGGCGGCAGCTTTACAGTCATGTGCTCCACACCCACCCAACTGGGCGGCAGCTTTACAGTCATGTGCTCCACACCCACCCAACTGGGCGGTAGCTTTACAGTCATGAGCTCCACACCCACCCAACTGGGCGGCAGCTTTACAGTCATGTGCTCCACACCCACCCAACTGGGCGGCAGCTTTACAGTCATGTGCTCCACACCCACCCAACTGGGCGGCAGCTTTACAGTCATGTGCAGGCTGCACCTACATTAAACAAATTTTAGATATTTCGCTGAGATTCCCGGCAGTACATCATCATTAATGAAGTACTTGCACATTTCTTGGACTCCATTGATTGTGTTATCTCTGAATTCCGCGATTTTTTTCACATTCCATTATACATAATGAGGTAAAGCATGCGAATAGTTCTGGTGAGAGAGTTTAAACGCTGGCAAGGTTGACACGAGGCTTCCACGTTATTTTGGTATTGTGTTTCATGGGTGTTACTCTCGCGGGGTTTAACACAAGATATTTCTCCTTGTCAGATACAGGACTTCGTCTCCCATAACTGTACTGTTATGTAGGTCTTCTTATTTATGTTCCTAGACGCATGACTTTGCATGTGTCTGGATTAAAGTTTATTAGCCATTTTTCAGACAACCCTTAGAGTGTCTAGTTCACTTTACATTATATTAATAACCCTTTTTTAAGTTCTATTAGTTCTGCATTAACAGGTCGTTTGTGTAAATTAGGAAGGCAAAGGGTACTGGTACCTACCCTTGGGGGACTTCACCATTCCTTCCCTCCATCCCATCCCAAATCTTTATCCTGATCCCTTCCAAGTGCTATACAGTCGTAATAGCTTGGCGCATTCCCCTGATAATCCCCTCCCTCCCTTTACTCACTATCTCCCCTCATAATTCCCTGACCTTCTGGCATTTCCGTTTTCAGTACGTTAGTCTTCCGACTCCAGTAAGTTACTCATTGAAAGGTGGAGTTGTTACTCCACCTTTCAATGAGTATTTGGCTGGTGCCACCAGGCCCACAAGTCTCCCACCAACGTCTTCCAGAGACCAGAGTTGAGACCAGTTCCTCTTAACATTTCCGGACGTAGATCAGGACGCGTCTCTCCCACCTGTGTTCACACCAGAAACTATCAAGCGTTCCCAATAATGTTCGCGTTTTATTGAATGAATTCAAGAAGTAAATGTTCGCGCACAGCTCCGCGTCAACGATATATGAAATTGGTTCCTTTATAATCAACACAAAATGGGACTGTTTTATACATATACATCAAAACTTGACATTTTACATTTGTTCTAAAAAAAGGTGCTGTTGGACCTAAACCCAGACAAATGCAACGTTATTCCTTAAGAGGAATATGTCCTCTGTACCCGTCTTTTTATTCCTTAGGCGGAATGAGAAGACAGGCACAGAGGAACATATTGAAGGGAGATCAATGCATTAGGAAAGGAGAGCTGGGTGGCAGTAGACCAATCAGGAATAAGTCGCCAAACGTCATCTTTTCTGAGCAGCGTTTCGTGACCTTACAGAAACCTGGACAATGGAGAAACCTTCTCATTATGAGCGCTATATAAAACCTCCGTGAGAACCACTCTTGAATATGCAGCCCCGTCATGGAACCATCCATAAAAAAACATAAAATATAATTAAACAAATTGATATTATATACAACAAAGTTCGTTTCTTAGCTAAAGACATTAAGGTGGGCGGAAAGACTGAGGGAACTGGACCACACCACACAGGATGAGAGGAACAGGAGGGAATATGATAACGACATACAAGATTTTAGGAAACAGTTATGAAAATTAAAAAAACTTAGATAAGTCACATATATCAGAACGAGCTTTTTAAATGTGGATGTTATAAGTGGAATGGTTGAAGCTAACTCAATTCACAGTTATAGCCTGAAAGATATTAGAAAGAAGTTCCTGTGTCAGGATAGTTAAGAGATGGAATGCACTGGGCAGTGATGTGGTGGAGGCTGACTCCATACACAGCTTCAAACGTAGATACGATAGAGCCCAACACAGGAACTTGTACACCACTTGACTGATAACTGAAAGGCGGGACCAAAGAGCCGAAGCTCAACTACCGCAAGCCAAACTAAGTACAACTAGGTGAGTGTACACACACATCCTGCAGGAACAAACAGGTGAGCACACACACACACACATCAACCTTTTCGTGAGGTAACCTCACCCCAGGAGCGGGATGAGGGCGTGGCTTTTTAGCTCACTCATAATATTATTGGAATTGGCAACACGAGACTTTCATGATGGCCAGACCCGCGACAGACCTGCTATCACCATCATGGTGACCAACGCCGCTGTGCATCTCTGCTATAACACTAATGGTTGCCAGACAGGTGATAAACCTCTGCCATCAATGTCAGGATTACTAGGCTCCTAGACACACCATTGCCATAATTTTCATGGTGACCTGAATTGCGAAAAAAAACTCTTGGCATAAATCTCCGTCCTCCTCAGGGTTTCCGAACGTCAAAAAAACGGTCGTACTAAAGTGCCCTATACTAACCTACCAGAGGATCCAAAAATGAAAATGGGACAGTATATCAATTTCGCGAGCTGCTTCCACTTTCTAGTACGACAATTTTTGGCCTTATGTAAAGTATGCGTCAAAATGCGACGCTCTATTAGGAGGCCGAGTTGGTCAGTAATGGCTAACGCAGTGACAACTGTTAATTCCACTACTATAATAATAATAATAATAATAATAATAATAATAATAATAATATTAATAATACAAATATTATCCCTAAAATATTTTTTGCCATTTATTTATATTAATATTTGTATTAGTAAGCTATTGTGGTGGCCTTAGAACCTTAGGCTAGGCTCGTCCAAGTGGCAACCAATCCCTCAGACACATTAATCAACTATAACGTGATGCGTATTCAAAATTAGCATTTTTGCAAATAAAGGGTAATGCTACTATATACTAGAATGAGTTGAACAGTTAGGCCTATTAGGTTAGGTGAATAGGTTCTGTTGGCCATTATTGGTATTTGCAGCACGTGGGTGAAGCATCTAGTGAGGTGGGATTCGAACCCAGGACGTGGACGAAGCATTATTCGGGATAACTACATACGTCATCAGTTGTGAGTCGTGTGTAAAGGGTTTACATTCATAAACAGGTTTAGCGGCTGGTTTAACGAGCATTTGGCTTTTGTTGATTAAGAAAGGTTGTAACCTTAATAACCCTCCTGCGGATAATAGGATTTAGCCTGACTGCAGTCCAAAGGAGAGTAAATGTAAGCATTTCCCCTTATTATATAAGGTAATCTATTCCAAACCTGTTCAGTAATATTGACCAGACCACACACTAGAAGGTGAAGGGACGACGACGTTTCGGTCCGTCCTGGACCATTCTCAAGTCGAGTTGTGTGTTGGTCAACATACTTTAGCCACGTTATTGTGACTCATCGCCTGTTCAGTAATTGACTTTGTCAATAGTAATCATTATAGTATAAAACATTTGACTGACAGAATTCATATCCATCAGCAGATCACTAACTTCCACCGACACATTCCACAACTGCTACATATTAACAATACATTCTACATAGAGGTCTAACACTTCAGATGGCACAACACTAGTAACATGTTCCAACGGATACAGCTAAATACATCATTAAATTAGGCTGGAATAGGCTATGCTAGTTTAGGGAGGATTAGGTTAGGTTTTTGCTAGCTAGGCTGCGTATAAATCAGCAGAAAATTTGTTTCGGAGCATTTTGTGAATGAAATGATAACTAAGTATCAACGTTTATAATTAAATAATTTACAGTGTAATTTCCTCTGGATGACTGCCAAAATCATCATGATCATCAATATAAACTTTGCGTGTTGCTAGCACGTCTCTTCAGGCGCTCTTGCTATAGTCTAAATATACCCCCACTACAGACGGCGTAATGGGCGTAGATAGGTGGTCGTGGGCGTGGTCCTGGCTCCGCCCACCATCACGCTAACCTCTCACGTGTAAACCTTTCATTAACGCTAAATTAAACAACTTTTTTATGCTCCGCCTTGTAATGGGTAGTTTAGTGACTCACCTAATACACCGGATTGATTATTTGATTATTATAATTATCATCGTTATTTTGGTATTCCGCAGAGAGAGAGAGAGAGAGAGAGAGAGAGAGAGAGAGAGAGAGAGAGAGAGAGAGAGAGAGAGAGAGAGAGAGAGAGAGAGAGAGAGAGAGAGAGAGAAAGAGAGCTCCCAGAGAACAAAGAGACAGAAAAGAACATTCAACCAATTCTCCCCTTTCCTCCCCTATTCGCCCCTGCCCCTGCCCCCCTCCTTCACGCCTGATAAAAGCAGTGTCCACTCTCACGAGAGCCATGAAACGGAATTCTCTGCCGCCACTTCTAAAGGGATGTCTTGTGCGAGCCTTCAAGTGAGTATACGCGAGAATACGCACGTGGCGTCCATGTGTGCGTATATCTTGTATACAAGCACTTGTCCTTAGTGTGTAGCGTATTTTTAAAGACACGTGAGTGGCATATACGAGGCTCGAGTGACACATGGGCTGGTTGTAGCCCGTGTCAGCGAGGACGAGTCCTTCACAGTCATACACCAGCCCGTTCTCTAACAAAGCATTTGTAGTAACTATGTGATGGAAAGTACCAATATGTAGTGATGGATCACCAAGAAGTTGACTTTTTGTAATATTCAATTGGACAAAACTATGATAACCGCATAAAACCTAACCTAATTCTCCTAGCAATCCTAGACTTAATACATACTATCTTAGGGCTAATTCTTATATATAAGAACTATACTAGGCTTAGGAATATATACGTTTTGCTTTTAGCTTTATCTTTTCCAACTATACAATTAATGGTGCAAAAAATGAATTATTGGAGATCCATCACTACATATAATAACTATTTAGTCAAAAGTGCCAATAAGTACTTTTATTTCAGGATGGGCTGGCTACACCATGGGTGCCTCATTCTGAGGTTCCAGTTCTGTCTAATATAGCCTTATAGCTGTGGATGGAGGTGGCTTCTGCAACTTCTTCCGTCACTACATTCCACCTGTTAACCGCCCTCAGGTGATTACTCACACGAATACCAAAGATGAGAAGCCTATTTGAATACGTTAATTAAGAGAAGCCGATCTAAGACCCCTAAAGATACAGAAGGGATATGATTACAACATACAAGATAATGAGGGAATAGACAGAAGTGACAATGCCAGCCTCTTTAGATTGAGAGAAACCATGACAAGAGATCGTCGGTGTATCTCACACTACAAGATAGTTTGTCACATTTATCTCATCAGATACTCACACTATATTTGTTAACTGTTCAGACTTCCTCACTCTTCAAGTGACTTGGTTTACCAAGCGCTTCGCTCAGTCTTACTCATCAAGGACTCGTTCAGTCTTAGTCATCAAGAATAGCCATAACGTGAGCGCGGAAGAGACAGAGCAAGGAAGATGGAGCCTCAACTTCCTGACAAACCGAACCCAGAGAGTAATAGTCAACTGTCAAATAATTTTTTTTTATCTTTATTTAAGAAAATACAATATAAATCATATATACATAAGTTTTACAAGGCAATACTACATTATAATTCTCATTGAACAAGTGTTTCATTATCACAGAACATGATCTTTAAAACCCCTGAATGTTATACTTATTTTTCTTTAAATGATTTACAAAAAATGGAGATTATATTTACATTAATTTACAGGGGAAATTATTACATTTATATATATTTTATATAATTCTCAGTAAACAAATTTTCCATATCAACAACTGTCAAATAAATAGCCAGCATGACCAAACCGGCCTCTCAATAGCACGTCTCATTATGTACATTATGGTCCCCCCATAAGAAAAGTAGCGGCTCACAAATATCCACGTTTTCTATCCATCGGTAGATTACGTTAGATGAGTAGCTTGGGTTTGTACGTGTATCATTACGTTAGCACCTTGTACTATGTACGTTGTGGTACCAGAGAGCGGGCTGTATGAACACCTGTATTCTCGGGTATAGGCAGCCACTGTACTTACCCCATCAACACTCACAAACACCACAATCTCTCAAACAATCCGGTAAAAATTATTAATTTCTAGCAACTATTTCGTCAAACGAAGAAAAATAGGCTGCTACATTTAAAAATAAGTTTTACGCTACTGGATTACCCCGACATCCTTAAAATTAAATACAGCCTGAAGAACTTGACCTGTCCAGGTAAAATAAGCAATCCTAGGTATAATATACATTATGCTAAATTAGTACAAATATGTGCTATACTAGGCCTAGGAAAGTTTAAATTTGATTTTTGTATTTTCGTAGCCTCTAGAAAATTAATAGTACGAAAAATTAACACTGTTGGCTACAAAAATCCATTTTTGTACGTTGGGCCAAATAATCAGTATAAGTACAGTACTGTGTGGTTTGGTCAACATATTTCAGCTACGTCATTGTTACTCTTCGTCTGCATATAGGCCAGACCATACACTAGAAGGTGAAGGGACGACGACGTTTCGGTCCGTCCTGGACCATTCTTAAGTCAACTCAATCGACTTGAGAACGATCCAGGACGGACCGAAACGTCGTCGTCCCTTCACCTTCTAGTGTGTGGTCTGGTCAAATTACTTTAGCCACGTTATTGTGACTCATCGCCTGCAGATGTAAACAAAGGCTCCTAGCAGGCCAAACTACAAGAATATGACGTTCAACGGACAGACAATACCAGCACTTGTACTATGGACAAAAAAAAATGAAGACCAGGCGATATAGCAGCAGAAGTGGCCACCAAACCCAGGTCAATAGGCTGCCAAAAACAATCTCACGCTCAAAACATATTCAACTCAATACGGTAAAATTGTTTTATATTTTAGTTGGATAATAATATCTTTAAACAAAGTAAATGGTGAGTCAATCAGAACAATTCTGTCTATTTTCCGTGTTATTTTTTTAAAAACATGTATGACGTGAATCGTGTTTTTGTTCACGGATACCGCACGCCTTTTCAATATCTTTTTTGTTTTATTTTACACAACTTCTCGTCTCTAAACTCCGTTCTTCTCCTAATGTAAGTGCCAATCATTCGTCAACACTGCCTCAAGTGGTCTGTCAAGTATTTTTGTACGACATAATATTTCATGTTCTTTTATTGAACATGATAGTTTAGCGTTATCTCACCTGTTATTGAAGTCCTGTCACGTCTCAAGGACGGGCCCCTTCCCTTCTCCTTATCTGTCTTCTACATCTACTTGACTTAATATTTCACACCTAGTCTCTGACCATGTCTTATTAAACACCATGAAAACGCTCAAACATGTTTTCTTAATTTTCTCTATATTTACTTCTTATATTATAATATAATATAAACAAAATCAAAAGGAAGGGGGTGGTAGGAGAAAAGCACACAGAATATATATATATATATATATATATATATATATATATATATATATATATATATATATATATATATATATATATATATATATATATATACACACGCTTCTCTGACAGGCTGACAGAGAAGTATACTGACTGACAGGCTGGCTGACAGAGATTGACAGACTAATGCTGAGAGTTCATAACCTGGCACAACGATATATTAGGACGGGATTGACAGCCAGTCAGTCTAGCCCAGTTAACCTAACTATAGGTAACCGCGCTATGCAGTTCACAGTCATATATCACCGTAATATCCAAGCAACTGTGCAGAACGAGGCGTCTACCTGATAACAAACAGTAACGCATCGTGAGGCGTGACGGGAGGGGAGAAACATGCCTAAATCTCCACTCTCGTAATATTTAGGATATTAGGAAAAGGGAAAGTGCATATTAGCAGCTGTGTGGCTGCTCTGGAGGGAATATAGGGCGACTATGAAGACGGTGAAGATCCTCCAGCTCATAACTATGATGCCGGATATGGCAGCCAGATCCTATCGTGCGGGAGACGCACGACATCTGCTCGCTTGGTACGATATGGCCGCTGCCGGAGGTACGATGATAGGGTCAGAGGATGGTGATAAGGGAAAGGTCATATACAATTGTATGTTTACTCCCGGCATTTGTTTCTGCCTACAGTAATGTTTGTGTTTGTTTACATTTGTCTTTGTGTGTACAGTCTCCTTGCTGTACGTGCGGGGGGGGGGGGGGGGTCGAGCTTCAGCGCTTGGACTCCTATCAATCAGAAATCAAGTGGTATATAAGCACACCGGGGGCTCTATACACCTCCACTACGGGCTCACCATAGCCCGTGCTACTTGGAACTTTTTGTTCCAGGTAGCGAATCTTAAACAACAATGGGGGCTCTATTATTAAACTTAAGCAACTTAAACTACAGGTTAAGTTGTGTGTGGAGTCTTTATTCCATGTATTTAATAATCTGGCACTATCATTATCCCGTTTTCCAATTGCACTGGTCGGTACAGTGACGGACTCGCTTCTTGCAGGGTCGACGTTCTTCAGATTTTTGAAGACAGTGTTTATGTTATCTAAGACAATGGCTTCAAGACTCTCTTGCTGCTACTCGTGTCCTCGTCTGAAACTGTTTATTTAAATTACTTCTTCTCTGTTAAACCCATTCCATTTATTTTCCTTATTCAATAAAAGTATTTCTGACATTCCTTTGACATATCTACTCCCTTGTTTATATATGTATGAGTCTGTGTACATGTATATATAACAGTAATAATTGTGTAACTAGCGTCAAAAGATTGTTATTTGATAAGCTAAACGAACTAGAGGGTTCAGTTCCTGAACCGGTTATGTGCCTCTGTAACCCTTTACACCACCGCCCACGGAATGGGTATGGGGTGCACAATAAAAAAAGAGATTGAATTGAAAAATTGAATTGTTTACAACCATACCCTTCCTTAGGCTGAACTTGTTTGTAACGTTCACCGCGTCATTTACGTTAAGAATCTTATATGTCGTTATCATGTCTTCTCAGTTTTATATTCAAGAGAAACATTCTTATCTAATAGAGTACTAACCAATCAGGGAAGAGTAGTCAAGTTTCTGTGGATCTCTTCCCATGTTGGAATCTGTGGAAATGAACGAGCAGATATGCTGGCTGCTGAAGGCTCTGAAGGAGACCATATTGAATACTTCATACCAAGACTATTCAATAAATTAGAGGTATTATCAGACAACATCACCGTGACAAGGTAACTGAGGAAAGGGGGATAGAAGCACAAACCAGTGAATCTATACGATGGTACAACATGGTTGCAGCTGGCAATCCTAATCATTATGGACGAAGAGGAGGTGGACGCGGGAGGGAATCTGTAATAGCAAGAATCTGTCTTGGATACAAATATCCATGGAGATTCGGAATGGAAACAGCAGTTGAGCAGAGGAGTTGCAGAATCTGTGGTGAGAATGATGGACGCCGCCTTGACCACTACGTGAGAGAATGTGAACACCTGAGAGACATTAGAAATATGTGTAAAATAACAAACCCCCACATTGTTTGAGTTAGGAAAATACTATTTGTCAAACATGACAGATGTTAATCTTCTTATTTGAGGAGCTGTTCATTTGAGACAGTTAAGCAAGTCCCAGTTGTGTCTGGGTACAAGTGACAGGATGAACAACCCAGTGGGTTTTCTTCCTATTGAGTGTTGTACATGCTGCTATGGCGGTGTGTCCACTCACGGGATGAGTGACGCTGCCCAATAAACTCGTCCCTCGGGGCAAAATTAAAAATTCAATTAAATTCTTCTGTTCTGTGCCCGTTAACCGTTCATCTATTACTGTGTGTTTTCAACAACGCTTCGTTGCCTCGCAACATTGCACGTTGCTTTATGGCTCGTTATTCTCCTACCATGTCTGCGTGTCCTCCTACCTACCATGTCTGCGTGTCCTACCATGCTTCAACCCGCTCAGTGGATCCTCAGTTTCCTGCATAGTTGTAATGTTTGTTTTATTCTTCACGTCTGCCTCAAGGTGCTCCGTGTGTGTGTGTGTGTACTCACTTAGTTGTGCTTGCGGGGGTTGAGCTCTGGCTCTTTGGTCCCGCCTCTCTACTGTCAATCAACTGGTGTACAGATTCCTGAGCCTACTGGGCTCTATCATAACTACATTTGAAACTGTGTATGGAGTCAGCCTCCACCACATCACTGCCTAATGCATTCCATATACTAACTACTCTGACACTGAAAAAATTCTTTCTAACGTCTCTGTGGCTCATCTGGGTACTAAGTTTCCAAATGTGTCCCCCTTTGTTCGTGTCCCACCCGTGCTGAAGAGTTTGTCTTTGTCCACCCTGTCAATTCCCCTGAGAATTTTGTTGGTGGTTATCATGTCTTCCCCTTACTCTTCTGTTTTCCAGGGACGTGAGGTTCAGCTCCTTTAGCCTTTCCTCGTAGCTCATACCTCTTAGTTCCGGGAGGAGTCTGGTGGGTATACCGCTGAATCTTCTCTAACTTTGTCTTGTGTTTAACTAGATATGGACTCCAGGCTGGAGCTGCATATTCCAGGATTAGTCTGGCTGTGTGTTTGTGTGTGTGTGTGTGTGTGTGTGTGTGTGTGTGTGTGTGTGTGTGTGTGTGTGTGTGTGTGTGTGTGTGTGTGTGTGTGTGTGTGTGTGTGTGTGTGTGTGTGTGTGTTTTGTGTGTGTGTACATGCGCGCGCGCCTGTATATATGTGCATATTACATTCCCCCTCACATGGGATGTTGTTTCCTGTTAGGGGTCATCGCGGTCCCCATTTGCAACATTTTCAACATTATATTTTCTGTGCCAACGGCAGACCTTCACCAGGATGTAACCCACAACTGTCTAACGCCCAGACATTCAATTACTGCCTGCAGGAACCGGTGCATCAGGTATAAGGAAACGTGCCCAAACGTCTCGTCCACACCGGTAATAGAAGCCCACGACCTTTTGTCTGTGAGCCTAATGTGCTGGCCGGTTATTTTTCCTCTGTATCTTGCACGTCGTGATCATCTCTCATCTCCATTTACCCCCCTCTCCTGGTTATAGCGCATTTGACGTTTTTAACCCATAAAAGAACTCATATTTTTCTCTTATCAGCAATCATTTTATGGACCTTAAATGAATTATCTTTTAACGATCTTTTCCTACAACCATTAACCCTTAAATTACTGATTTATACTGGGGGGGGGTAAATGTTGTTTGTAATCACAGCAATTAAAAGCTCATAAGTAAATAGATTTGAATGAAGGACATCATTCAGACTATTATGGTCAGCAGTTTGCAGTAACCCGTTCGCGACTGAGCATACCAGTCACAAATTATGTATATTACGGGGGTAAGAACCGAGTTCTTATATATACCGTATTAGGTAACGACTGTTCAAGGGGGGGGGGTAAAGGGGTATGGGGGGGTAGGGGGTAGGGGCGAAGAGACGCACCGACCTGATTGCCCAGTAATTATGAGCCGCAAAATTTGTGTGTTATACTAAATAGGATACATACATAGCAGCTGTGAAGGATGTATAAATATACATATATGTTGTATATACATACAACACGTTGCGGCGTGCAACCGGTAATGTTAGGCTTAGGATATGTTTGTTGAGGCCTAGCATAGGACGCGTTCTTCTCTACGGGTTTTTCGCTTTGTTTGCTGTGGGACCAGCTTTAAATTTCGTGAAATGTAAATATATTTACATTTCGTAAATGTAAATATGAAAAGAAAAACATGCAAACAGTCACTGCACTGATGTATGGTCGAACAGCGGGGCTCAAAGAGCTGATGTTCGACCAAGTGAGCACAACTAGGTGAACACAACTAGGTAAGTGGACACACACACACACACACACACACACACACACACACACACACACACACACACACACACACACACACACACACACACACACACACACACACACAGACAACTTGAGAGTTTGAGGATCATAAACAATTGTACCGAATTAAGACCTTGACGGTTCTTATCACACACACAAAGCAATGTTTTGAGAAGAAACACGAATGAATAACGTCAAATGCATTAAAGTTGTGATGATCGGAAAGGCGGGGCTTATGAGCTCGACCCTGCAAAGTCACCTACGTCAGCACACCCACGCCTCAAGAAGTGTAAATTGCTCGACCAATGGAAAAAACATTGAAAATTGTGTATACAGAGAATGAACTGCCCCCGGTTCACACCCTGTGTGTGTGTGTGTGTGTGCATTCACCTAGTGTTTGCGGGGGTTGAGCTTTGCTCTTTCGGCCCGCCTCTCAACTGTCAGTCAACTGTTTACTAACTACTTTTTTTTCACACCACACACACACACACACACACACACACACACACACACACACACCAGGAAGCAGCCCGTGACAGCCGACTAACTCCCAGGTACCTATTTACTGCTAGGTAACAGGGGCATTCAGTGTGTGTGTGTGTGAGACTAGGTCTGCCCACAGTGTCACAACACTATGGCTGCCGCTGAAGTACAGTACCCGATGGGGGGCAACAACTTGCTTACAAATGCAGTCGTAAATTAATGATGAAATTTAATGTCGATAAACGTCTGTAATTGGAGGAGGGAAGGTGAGGTAATTGGTCCCTTGATGAATATAAACTGTTTCACGACGTTTTCAAGATAATAAAACTTGTACAACGATCTTGGGAGTGATTATTAGTGACAAATCATCACCAGCAGAACTTATAAATTGTTGGGCAGGGTCCTGTTCCACCCGTTCCCTTGTCCCGCCCACTCCCCTGTTCCACCCGTTTCCCTGAATTATCCTCAAAAGGCAATATTCCACAGAAACGAGTTCCCGCCTCAAGCAAGGAACAAAGATAACTGCCTAAGTCACGCCTAGAGCAAGGAACAAGGAAAAAAATTTCAAGTCACACCTAGAGCAAGGAATAAGGAACAAGGAAAATTTTTTTCAAGTCACACCTAGAGCAACTAATAAGGAACAAGGAAAATTTTGTTCAAGTCACGCCTACAGCAAGGAACAAGGAAAACTTTCGTTACCGGACGACACTTTTCGTACAGGGCGAAACAAGGTTAAATAATTCACGATCATAAAAAAAAACATACATGTGTGTTTCCACACGTATGTTCCACATATATAAAAAAAATAGTGTGTAAAATTCCGCAGATTTTATCTGCGGAATTCATGTCTTCTTTAAGTTATTTCGTGAGTTGCTCAAGAGAGCTGTCGACCTTGTGAAGAACTCTGCAGCGTGAGATGTCTTATGTCGTCCAAGACATTTACCAGCTCCTCGGACCCTGGCATTATACCATCTTCTTCCTCAACTTATAATGCCCATATATTATACTTGATCTTTACTGACCACACTTCCTGGAGTATACATCTCCCTGGACATTATGCAGCTCAGGTTTGGCCACCGTCCTACAGCAGTAATATAAATTTAACTTGAACTTATTTAGAGAAGAATGAGAAACTTATTCCTGGGAATTGAAAACTTCCCCTTTGAACACATACTAAAAAAAATTAATTGACATTCTCTATAAAAGCGAAGATTCTTGGGTGACATGACTGAAATATACAAATTAATGAATAGGCATAAAAAGGCGGATATTATTTAGGTGTTAAATATATCTACACAAAATAAAACACGAATTAATATCTACAAACTATACAAATTGAGTTTCAGGAAAGACCTGGGTAAATACTGGTTTGGAAACAAGGTTGTATATAGACCAAATTACCGGGTAACATAACAGACTCCAAGAGTAAATTCTTGGAGCAGAGCGATAGAATCGAACCCGGGTCTTGCGTCACCCCATGCCTTAGATTTTCTCCTAGATAATACATTACTGCGAAATCCATGTACAGTATAGACGAGGACTCCCTGGGTTGTTCCCTGCGCAGTTAAGACATATATCTTAATATATATGTCATATCTTAATATATAAACTCATCCATATATATATGGATTAGTTTGGATGGGATATATATAGCCTCGCGTGGGTCAATAGCCCTTCTGCAGTGTCCCTTATTCTTATGTTCAAATTTATTGTAGAGATTTTTTCTTGTAGAGACCCGATATCTCCCGTAGAGACGGAGAGGTTCACAAGAATATCAGGTATTCTTTGGGCTTAGGATACCTGTAAGGGTTACCCGATCAACTTCCGGTACACTGTGGCTCCTGCGTCACTCCGCCTTACTGTACACTTATCTTAGATAGTTATCTAATTGTCTTCCAGGTCGTGACGTCCTTATCTTACACAGTCTTCCGGTGTTCATATCTTACACAGTTTACACTTCATATATTATACGGTTTTCAGCAGTCATATGTTACACAATCTTCATATGTTCATATCTTGTACAACATTTCTGGGGAACCTGACAGGGAAAATTTGTAAAAATACCAGGACAAATACCGACTGTTCGGACATTTGTACACATTATGGAATACTGAAATCCCCCCCAAAATACACGTTTACTATCCCTAGAACACACCAGGACCTTATAAAAGATGCAACCAATAGACCAACAAATTATCCTAGCCTCTCCCACCAAATATAAGCAACAGTAGCCTCAATATACACACTCTTAGGTCTAATATAGTAAATATATGTTACTATGCCTAGGAGAGGTAAGATTGTTTCTCGGATCATCTAATAAATCATTGGTGTTAATGGTGGGTGTTTTGGGTGTAAGAGTGGAGATGTTATAGATGTACTGGAATGGTACTAGGCGCCATGAGCTGTGGAGGAGAGTGTGTCGGGGAAGTGAGTCAGTTGTAGCTCATCCACTCACTCCACACTCACAACACACTGCCTTCAACCCCTAAGGAAACACTACAGGATAGACTGGAGTGAGTCACTATTTGCTGGTGCCTCTAGCTGCATCAGTTATGAACCCATCCCTGCCCTTGTGTGGCAGTGCACAATAGAAAGTTGTTTTCACATATCCATACATTAAAACATTGATTGTAACCATGATACATATGTACTTCCGCCTACAGTTTAAACCTATTGTCTTATGTATGACCCTCTGTCCTGCGTGACAGTGAATACCAGCATTATTCTCACTTTAATAAGACTTAATCGAAATCCTCAGATTAGGCAAAATTGTAATTAATTTTGTCAATAAAGATGTTAATAATAAATAATAATCTACTCCACTCGCTGTTCTCTTCTAGACCTTCTTACGGAAGGTTGAGCTTCAGCTCCTCAGTCGCGTCTTTCGACCTGCACTTAACTGGTGTACTGGTTACGGAACCCATTTGGCTCAGTCATCACTGAAGCTGTGCATGATTATGTCTACATATGTGTGTGTGTGTATGTATATGTATGTGTATAAAGTATATGTGGAAGCTGATCAGAATTACATTTCACCTTTGTAATTGCACATTAATGACACTATGTAAAAGACACATCGAACACTTTATGTAGGGCATACGTAAATCTGTCTATCTATGTATTTACGTATGTAGCTTAGCCCAGCATTTTAAAAGCACTACAATCACCTTCTGTGGTCGATTGTTCAATAAATCCCTGAACTATATGTTTAACAAATCTCTAACCCTGTCCATGGAGGACAGAAAAAAATGTATATATGCTGGTAAGCATTGTAAATGTGTGGCCACGTCTGTGGTAGAAAATAATAAATTAAAAAAACTACTCACACGTCCAGGATAATTCTATTGAATCACTACGTTGATTCTGAGAAATTTCTTTATAATATAGTTGTGGTTAAACTGAATATACTTAATTATTTTGAACTGTCCCTGTGCCCTTCCACGAGTATTTTCTACGTGGTGAACATGTCTTTCCTATTTCTTCTTCCCCAGTAGAGGTTTTAATTCCTCAGTATTTTTTCGTAGCTCATACGTCGTCAGCTCACAACCGAGGGACCCGGGTTCAATTCTCGAGCAGGATAGAGACGGTTGGGCAGGTTTCCTTACATCTGATGGCTCTGATTACCTAGCATCAAATACATACCTGCGATTTACCCAATTGTTAGCCTGTGTACTTAAAATATCTCGATTAAATGCCTTAAAAATAAAAACTTAACTTCCAGTGATTTCACACAACTGAACATTGTTATGCATTTTATTACAAGTACTGTTATCAGTAATATATATAAAACATTATTCACAACTCTTACTGTATTAACACGAATATTATACATAAAGTATTAGACGTTATACAACAGTCTCAGCTGATGTAGCACAATAATGCTCGCTGAGTGACCAGAACAGCTGATGTGCATAATTATAACGCTCTCTGAGTGGGTCGGGTGGCGAATGTCAACACGTCAAACGGAAAAAAACAAACAGTATTAAAAAAAAGTTTGTATAGTTTGTATCCTGTAGGTGGGTTTTATTTTTATTTTTTGTGGAAGTGGAAGAGGTTTGACTGGAGGGAAGGGGGAGAGGTAGTGGTTTGAAAGTGGAGAGCGGAAGTGGGACTAGGGGATTGTTGGGAAAATTAAACATGGTAAGAGTGACCACAGGTCATTCCTCTCATGGGAATAAGGTAAAGGGGGCAGTAACTAAGATACAGTTAGAGAGAGAACTACTAGATTTCACCGCGTAACAAGAGCAAAATCCATTGCCGGGGCATGATGATGCTAGTTCAACAGTGCAGCCTAGTGGTCGCCGCGCCACCAAGCCCTCCAACACTTCCCAAGTGACAGGATGAACAACCCAGCGGGTTTTCTTCCTATTGGGGAGTGTTGTACATGCTGCTATGGCGGTGTGTCCACTCACAAGATGAGTGGCGCTGCCCAATAAACTCGCCCCTCGGGGCAAAATTTAAATTTAAAATTTAAAAAATTTAACTTCCCTCTCGCCATCTGACAACCGTTTAATAATAAATGAACTAAACTAACTGTGAAGTTCTTTTGCCTCGTCAGACGCGTCCGAACCTGGACAATCCCACATAACCTATCATAATGTAGAGATGAAGAGGTATACAAGAATATCGGGGAATTAATGGAAGTTGATCAGTAAGGGAGAACATTCCAAACATGTATACACGAGGTTCAATGGCCAATGCCATCCACAAATATGTATAAGACAAGCAGAGAAACTACGCGAGAATGATGCAACATTCAAGGCTGAAGAAGTAAAAACAAAACAAAAATATAAATGAGTTTTTGGTCCATTTTAGTCAGGGCCTCTTTATATTCAACCACTTCCACTCATTTATGTCTAGGAAACTTTTGAATGAGGTGTGTGGTGTTCTGGGGAGTAGAAGGGTGATTCTGAATCTTCCTGGACTGCAGAACGTTCCACTGTTATACACAGGACGATACTGCACTAACCTGAGAAACAAGCTTCAGCAGCTGGAAGCTTGTCCAACTGAATGATATAATAGCTATCCAAAAGGAGGGCAAGATGCGGTAATGAGACATATCGCAACTGATGACATTACAAAACGGTGTACCGCGAGGGTCAGTCTTAAGACATACTCTATGTCAGTGGCATAACTAGAGATGCAGGATCCTCCGCGTTATTATTTTCGACGATAAAAACTGATGAGATGAATCAGAACAGAAGAGGACTGACTGCAGAGTGCTCCAGGTGAACGCAGACGACCTATACAGAGATAGTCTGGGAAATGGATGCTGGACGTCAACCCGAGCAAATGTATAGTGAAAAGAGGAACGAGGAGATAACGGACACGGTACAAGATGATGGGAACTCAAATGCTTCAGTCGGATAATATAATGTCTCTGTGGGAGTAGACATAACCAAAAGCCTGTGACGGGAGGCAACCATTAAGAGATCAACATCAGCGGGGTATGAAAAGCTGGCCAACATTCCTGGAGCCTTCGGACGCTTGGACATGGAACAGGACTGAGCTGTGAGGAAAGGCTGAGGGAACTGAACCTCTCCACGCTGAAGAAGACAAGGGCAAGACGCTACATGATCAAGACACAAGAATTAAGGAAACCACAGAAGGCCTATTGGTCCATACTAGGCAGTCCCTATTAATATTCATATAAACACCCATATATGTCTAACTTATATTGAAACAATCCATGGACATAACATCGTAGAGTGTTGAAGGTACTGACATTATGCACAGAGACATTAGAAAGAACTTTTTAAGTGTCAGGGAAGTTAACAAATGGAATGCGTTAGGAAGTGATGTGCTAGAGGCTGACTCTATACACAGTTTCAAATGTAGATATGATACAAATCAATAGGCTCAGGAACTTGCACACCAGTTTATTGACAGTTGAGAGGAGGGACCAAAGAGCCGAAGCTCAACCACCGCAAATACAATTAGGTGAGCACACACAAAAAATACAGGCAAATAAAATCACTTCCATCCCATAAAACTGAACCATACAATCAGAAAAGTTAGATAGCCAGTCTCTCTCTCTCTCTCCCTCCCTCTCTCTCTCTCTCTCTCTCTCTCTCCCCCGTCTCTCTCTCTCTCTCTCTCTCTCTCTCTCTCTCTCTCTCTCTCTCTCTCTCTCTCTCTCTCTCTCTCTCTCTCTCTCTCTCTCTCTCTCTCTCTCTCCCCCCCCCCGTCTCTCTCTCTCTCTCTCTCTCTCTCTCTCTCTCTCTCTCTCTCTCTCTCAACCTATCTTTACGAGTGAATCAAGGCTGCCGGCTAGCTGCATCTGACCTAACATTGAAACTCGCCCTTATCTTACACAAACAATATTCGTGTTGGAGCTTCGTGCTGTGATTGGTTGCTCTCAGGCGTCATCTGTTCAAAATCAAATATGACTGGTGGGTGTTCCCTTTCCACTTACTAATTAAAATTTTGATAGAAGGCTAGAAAATCAGTCGAATCACGGTAATGGTGAAATGGTAGTGATTGTGGTGATGGATTGTGGTCATCGGAAGGTGATGATGGGTGTGTTATTGATGACGGTAGTGTTGGTGGTTGAGGTGTTGATGGTGGTTGTGGTGTTGGTGGTGGTTGTGGTGGCTTTTATGGTAGTCAAACAGTAGTGGCGGTAACGACTGAAGTCGTGATGGCTGTTTTATTTATAAAAGTAATATTATTATTAGTAATGGTAATGTCTTCTCACGGACATACTACCATAGGATAAAAACCCACACTTGGGTATATGTAAAATTTATGTAAGGAATTTACACCAAGGAACTGTAAATTACAGATGTTACAGATGTGTAAGTTCCTTACATAAATTTCACATATACACAGGTGTGGGTTTTTATCTAACATTATTATTATTATTAGCAATAGTTGTATTTGCATTAATAATAATAGTAATAATAATAATAATTAAAACAAACAAACACAAAAGTGCCATAGATCCAGACTGTTAAAACACACAAAAGATGTGCGTAGTTTACAGAGTACACAAAAGATAGGTGTAACACCTGCCGTCTCTAGAACACCTGCCCTTGAACCTAACCACCCAACCATGATGTACCACCCGAGACCACCAGACTGCTGCTGTTGTTCCCTGTACCACCATCACAGCTCCCACAGTCGTTTCATCCAAAATATGGACAATTATGTCACTCATTTTACCAATTGGTTGACAACCCAAACAACCACTTCAACATGGTCACTCAGACGGTGACAGAGACACCACTATACTCACTATTGCACAATAGTTCACTATTTTCTGGTTTACGGATGCTAACAAATAGCAGTTAAAAGGCGACCTTGTAGAACTTAGGAGGTGGTCAGCCTTGGACAGACTCGACCTATAAGGAATACAGTCACATGAATTAATCACGTGACTGTATTGTGACAGTGACAGTATGACAGTGCTAGGTCACATGAATTAATCATGTGACCTGGCACTGTACCCTGAGTGTTGGTACAGTCTGGCGCACACCAGCCCGTTCACACCAGTTGTCATGGCACTAAAATGGCATATTAAATTGCCCGAACCTAACCTACCCGAATAGAAAACGTGACAGCCCGTCAATTTCTGCGAGTCGCTATGATTTATAGTACATCATGTTTTGACCGGTGGGGATTTGGGCGTCCGAATACGATGGACTGTTCGAGAGAACAGGAGTCTCTGAAAGGAAGTTGTACTTGGTGGCGCTGCCTTTTGAAGAAAGACATCCTGGTGTGAATTATCTGGAGTGTAGTGGAAGACTCTTGAAGATGACTCTCCTCTTAATCCTCTCAATCTTTTCCCTTTCCACCCCCACTTCTCCTCCTCCCTATCCACCCCCAGTTGCCCTTCTTCCCTTCCTTCTACTCTCCCACTTACCATTATTCTCTCCTGCTCCTTCTCCACCCTCCCACATCGGCATCCTTGACAATTTACGACTCTCCTTAATCCTTGACTGGATATTCCCGGGATAACTTTACCCACAGCCAACTGTGTGGCTTCCTTCATCTGCTGGGGGACCTCCGCCTCTCTCTCTCTCTCTCTCTCTCTCTCTCTCTCTCTCTCTCTCTCTCTCTCTCTCTCTCTCTCTCTCTCTCTCTAACGTTATGTTATTTAATGAGAACCTACTATTGTCTAACTACTAATACCTTAGTTATGGAAACTGGGAATGGTTAGGATATTTACGCCATGTGTGTAGGGGAGGGAGGGAGGAGGTAGGTAGAGTCTTAGGAAGGGAAAGGGGTCAAGACTAGGGGTTGAGGGAGGGGCAGAGCGAGGGAGAGAGGGGTTGAGGGAGGGGCAGAGCGAGGGAGAGAGGGGTTGAGGGAGGGGTGAGGGAAATGGATCGTAAACGCCTCATGCCATAAACACTGAAACTAATATAATAAATATAGATAATTTTTATAGCTTGAGAACGTAAACATGTAATCAAGCGTATTCAAGCTGCACTTGTGTACCAACTACCCGGGCACTTGTGTACCAACTACCCGGGCACCTGTGTACCAACTACCCGGGCACCTGTGTACTAACTACCCGGGCACCTGTGTACCAACTACCCGGGCACCTGTGTACCAACTACCCGGGCACCTGTGTACCAACTACCCGGGCACCTGTGTACCAACTACCCGGGCACCTGTGTACCAACTACCCGGGCACCTGTGTACTAACTACCCGGGCACCTGTGTACCAACTACCCGGGCACCTGTGTATTAACTACCCGGGCACCTGTGTACCAACTACCCGGGCACCTGTGTACCAACTACCCGGGCACCTGTGTACCAACTACCCGGGCACCTGTGTACCAACTACCCGGGCACCTGTGTACCAACTACCCGGGCACCTGTGTACCAACTACCCGGGCACCTGTGTACCAACTACCCGGGCACCTGTGTACCAACTACCCGGGCACTTGTGTACCAGCTACCCGGGCACCTGTGTACCAGCTACCCGGGCACCTACGTACCCACTACCCAGGCACCTATGTACCCACTACCCGGGCACCTACGTACCCACTACCCGGGCACCTACGTACCCACTACCCGGGCACCTACGTACCCACTACCCGGGCACCTACGTACCCACTACCCAAGCACCTACGTACCCACTACCCAGGCACCTACGTACCCACTACCCAGGCACCTACGTACCCACTACCCAAGCACCTACGTACCCACTACCCAAGCACCTACGTACCCACTACCCAGGCACCTACGTACCCACTACCCAGGCACCTACGTACCCACTACCCAGGCACCTACGTACCCACTACCCAGGCACCTACGTACCCACTACCCAGGCACCTACGTACCCACTACCCAAGCACCTACGTACCCACTACCCAGGCACCTACGTACCCACTACCCAGGCACCTACGTACCCACTACCCAGGCACCTACGTACCCACTACCCAGGCACCTACGTACCCACTACCCAGGCACCTACGTACCCACTACCCAGGCACCTACGTACCCACTACCCAAGCACCTACGTACCCACTACCCAGGCACCTACGTACCCACTACCCAGGCACCTACGTACCCACTACCCAGGCACCTACGTACCCACTACCCAGGCACCTACGTACCCACTACCCAGGCACCTACGTACCCACTACCCAAGCACCTACGTACCCACAACTATCCATGACATATGTATTAGGGTCAACCCACCTCCCAGTGCCCCGTGATTTATGGTCAATATCACGACTGATAATGTTTGAGGTCTGGACGTGGTTGTGATCCGCGGTCAGACTCCTGGCGCCCCCTGGCGCCCCCTGGCGCCCCCTGACGCCCCCTGGCGCCCCCTGGCGCCCCCTGACGCCCCCTGGCGCCCCCTGACGCCCCCTGGCGCCCCCTGACGCCCCCTGGCGCCCCCTGTCGTTCCAGGCACCTGTATTACTGGTGCCTGGACGGCCCTGCAGGCTCCCTATAGTCATAAATATATCCATTATATTCTTCTTTTATTATTATTAGTGTTGTTACCACCGTCTAACCAGCAGTGTCTGGCCTTGTGGTAGAACGGAATTTCCCCGTTTCCCCTTGATACCATCCTTGGCCTTTTGGTAGGAGAGGACTCCCCTCCTGCCCATAATGACCCTGGCCTACTGGTAGAGGCGCAACACAACCTGTGAATGAAGTCTTGTTGTGTGTGACGTCATCAGGGGGCGTATAAATACGTCCCATTCATGAGTGATCAGAAGAACACAAATGCGTAACTACAGCGAGTGTTTTCCCCATAACAAAACCTATCGTGTGAATGACGCATTGTCTGTCACTGTGATGTCATCTCGTGTTTACGTTTCATATTGATGGTTTGAGTCACCATTAATTATTTCGTGTAGGATTTGTCAATATCCTGAGTGAGTAATGGTTTTCCCACGGGGGAACCGCTATGAATGGACGCTTATAGTAGCGATGACAAGGGTAAACACGCCCCCTCTCGTCATTGGCAAAGTTTTTAAACATAATTGTACTTTTTTCCCCCCCTTCGAGTGATGAACTTGAGGCAAAACACACACACACTTAACCTTCAACGCGGCACACTTTGCAAAACAAACAGAACAAGTGCCAAAATGATGGCGTGAATTCGAGTGCTTCCACAAGATACTCTACCAGGGACGCACTTCATATGCAAATGTTGTTTATACGAATGTTGGGTGCTGTGGTTAGCAGCTGAGGGGAGCTGTGAACCAACTTGTGTATTACTGACCAGGCGGGGTCAAGCACTGGCATGGGACACCTCTCTCACCCTCCCCCCACACACACACCTGACCCCAGACAACACACGGGGACTACTGACCCCCACACTTGACCCCAGACAACACACGGGGACCACTGACCCCCACACTTGACCCCACACAACACACGGGGACTACTGACCCCCACACTTGACCCCACACAACACACGGGTACCACTGACCCCCACACTTGACCCCACACAACACACGGGTACCACTGACCCCCACACAACACACGGTGATCACTGACCCCCACACTTGACCCCACACAACACACGGTGATCACTGACCCCCACACTTGACCCCACACAACACACGGTGATCACTGACCCCCACACTTGACCCCACACAACACACGGGGATCTTAATGCTCCTCATAGCGGTACTATTCAAACGCGGCCAAAAGTTCCAAGTCATCTCTACAAACAAATGCTGCGCGTAAAAAAAAAAAAAAAGCTATACGCTGTGCGTAATTAATCTACCTGAATTTACCCGAGGTCCGGCCCCATCCCTCTTGAGCTTCTTCGGGAACAGGAAGCTGGCGGCTTGTCAAAGGTAGCCCCTTGTACCTACAACTGTAACATGTTCCTATGTAGATTTTATAAATAATTTTTTTTAGTATTATTATTACTGTAAGATCATCAGCATACCTCTAGGGACTTTGGACCTTTTCGTATACTGCCGGAATACAATGAACCCACTACTGCTGGTAGTCGTCGGCTCGCCCTGTAGAACCTTCTACACATTCCCCCACCCCCACCCACCCCAACACACACAGACAAGGCAAGTGTCTAACACCCTCTAATACTCCTGGGTGGGCAATAAAAACAACAGGAACCAGACACCCGTTCACAAGGGCACAAAATAAAAAGCCTTATAAAGCTTCGTCAGACTTGAGTTCCAATGCCTGGATGCCCAATTACGATCGCGTCTCATGCATTTATTCCGCCATGTTAGCTCCCAGTTACACACAACACGTTTAAAGCCTGTTTAATGTTCCACTTTTCGAAGGTCAACATTGGGACTCGTGCACGGGCAATGAGAGTTCTGGACGCTTCAGCGAGTTCATGACACGTTCAGGGTGTTCAGAAAACTTTCAACGATATTATAAAACAGCCTGAGAGTTCGGGAAGCGTTTAGAGAGTTTACAAATCTTGTATGGAGTGCAGAAAATTTTCAGGGAGTTCAGAAAACGTTAAGGGGAGTTTAAATGAAGTAGACCACTGTGCTACAGGGCCCACTGATGTAGTATTCGACACCCAAGACACAAAGTTGCAAAATAACTTGTTATATCGAAGCTGACAAAGATGCGGACGGTCTTCAGGAGCCTAGACAGGAGCCGTCAGAATGCTGCACACGACCATACAAGACCTAGCAAAGCACTACAGTCACCTTCTGCGGTTGATTGTTCAATAAATCACTGAACTATTTGTTTAACAGATCTCTAACCCTGTCCATGGAGGATAAAATAAAATGTATATATGCTGGTTAGCATTGTAAATGTGCGGCCACGTCTGTGGTAGAAAAAAATTACGTTTTAGTACCCCTTATTTTGCATGTTGTGGCAAGTCAAGATAACGGATTGGACTGAAATATGAGAAACAGCTTCTCCAGGAAGTACAGAAACACATAATTCCCGTTGTCCGGGGCAGTAGGCCTACACTAAGCTAACCCAGGTCCTCCCCAAGGCCAACTACTGACCTGCTTAAGGTTCCAATCCTGAATCTATTCAGGATTCAGGGTATCTATTTACTGCAAGGTGAACAGAGGCTCCTGGTGAAAGGAAACGTGCCCAACCATTTCTGTTCCACCAGAGGATAGAACCCAGGATCTCTATTGAAAATCGAGGACGCAGACCACTATATTACAGGAACGGTAGTGACAGTGAAATGAAACTCTATAAACCATCTTCAAAATATGACAAGAATCGTCACAATACACAATATAGTGCATGAAACAACAGTAATCTTGTACTCCTGGGCTCAGGAGCTAAAGCTCTACCGTGCAAGACGTTTAACTAAATACACTAAGTACTCGAGGCACTCACTGACCCAAGTAGTCGGTAGCAACAAACTATTGACAACTTCAAACCTATATCAAGGATGAGAAACTATTGTTTTGTTTTTAAATCGACGAAAAAAATGTATAAATTATGATAATGATGATGATGACAAGACCATTTGGTTATGTTAATGACAAGAGTCATAATGATGACGTTAGTAACAGTGGCCTAACCAACAAGCAAGATGAGTTTTCGGCTGTCGATGGACACCCACCACATAAAAACTGGTTTGGCAGGTGAGGTCTCCCTACGCCTACTTCTCGCGCCATCTGGCGTTCGCCTCGCCTTACGCCTTATGTTGGGCAGCACATACAACAGTTTCACAATACAGCACAATGCATTGCACAACAATAAATCACTTCACTATACAATAAAACTACAACACAAACCAATATATAATGAATTAAATCACAAAACATGACAACACAGCACAACATAATACAACACAGCACACCTAATTTATTTATATATTAGCAATTGATGTAACTATCTCAAAACATGACAACGCAGCACAGCATAATACAACACAGCAGAACATAACAACACAACACAACTGATTTATTTTAGCAATTTATGTAACTATCTCAAAATTGTTGTAATTTACTAAGCTAAACGAATTTTGGGGGTTCGGTTCCTGAGCCCATTATGTGGCTCTGCATCATTTCCATTAACGCTCACAAGAGAGGCAGTCAAATCGTGCACAAACGCTTTTGATAAAGCTTATTTTCTAATTGTCAAACCGTATATCGTTAGATTAGGCTGCGTTACCTTAGGCTTGGCTGTTTGGTTGGGGGGAATGCATGATCAACAAACTAAGCTCGATACACTGCAATTAAATAATACAACTGAACTTGATGCAGATAAAGCATAAAATTACGTGCACAATATATAGGAAACGTGTTACCAAGGTAATGTTATTTCCACTACTGGTAGGCAACTCTGCATCACAATTGGCTCAACATTTGATTATTGTTGTTTTTTAGATTCAGCTGCTCGAAACGCAAGTTCAGAGCAGCACGGGCTATGGTGAGCCCGTAGTGGACTTACCTGGCACAGGACCGGGGCTGTAACTGAAAACATTTGATTCATCATCGTCGAATATATAAAATTCCGTCGTGCGGGTGTGCGAGCGCTCGCTTACCTCGACCCAAGGCCTCCACAACACAACCGGTTCACAGAGTCGTCAATTAAACAACCTCCAGAATGTGGCAAATCCGAAAGGGTTGTGATTGCATCCTAATATAAACATGTTATCATTATATCGACAGAAGTTTAAACTAACTTGAGCATAAATTGATTTTAGTAGTGTTACAGAGATGTGACTAAATAGTGATGAACCGTTTTTGGCGCGTATATAGCGTTTACATTTGTTGACTGGAATATATTGCGTTGTACAGCCTACTCTACAATATCGTCTCTGTGGAGAGTTAATTTATAAACACCGACTATTGTATTTTAATAATCTTGTTAAGACACTGACCTGATCCTTCGTGTTGACTGCTTCCTGCTGGGGTCACTGGCAGAGATATTAGTGGTGATGGGTATATGTGTAGGCTCTTCGCAATGTCACATATCATGCTCTCTCTCTCTCTTCCACTCCCTCCATACTGCTTTACCAAGTTACTAGCATTTTCTTCAAAGTACACCTGGCACATATCAAGCAGTTTGTGATTGTAAAGTTCATTGTCAGGGTCGAGTTGAGGTGACAAACGTTATCTGGCGTATGTTTATCACAGTTCCACCTGTCTTGCTCTCCACCAACCCCCCGCCTTTTACAAGCACCAACACTGCACTGAAACCAGACTTGTAGTGTTATAATGGTAACTACATGTTACCTGGACCAGCTACGGTACACCGGTGCTTCCCTGTAAACAAATGTCTACGTTCCAGGACTAAGAACTAGGCTCCAGTGCTGAATGTCTGCGAGTGTCAGAGGCTAAGAGGCGCCTTAACTACGCTACACGTGTCGTCTGAGTGGCACAAGACAGGTTGTGTTGGCTCGTGGTGATGAGGGAAGAGAGGAGTGAGTGTGGGGAGAGCGAGGGAGAGGCGTAGGGGAAGGGAGGGTAAGGTAAGGAGTCCAAGTCAGCTTCAGGCAGCGACTGCCAGCGATAGGTGCGTACGCTGCGGAATGCGGACTGGTACTGACTCGGGGGCGCTGAGCAGTCTCCCTTGTTGCTGCTGCTGCATGGCGGCGCTCTACGCTTCTTCTTCTTAATGCTGTTGCTTGCTTCTTGGGGGGTAGTGATGCCATGTTTGTCGCTCGTGGTGGTTTTGCTTGCAGGTGGTGCCAGTCATGCTACTATGCTTGATATGGGTTTGGCTTCTTGATGGTGATGTTTTTGTTTGCTGGTGGTGCTGCCTCACTTGGTGGTGCTGCACCTTAATGTTTTTGATGATGCTGCCTCGCTTGTTAGTGTTGCTATTGCCTCACTTGCTGCTAGTGGTATATATATAAAAGTTCAGCTGGTACCTGGCTCTATCAGTTACAGCCCTGCTCCTGTGTTAGGTAAGTCTACTACGGGCTCACCATAGACCGTACTACTTGGAACTTTTTGTTCCCAGTAGCTGAATCTAAAACAACAACAACGATACTTGACCTGTTCATGTCTCTTCGCCTATTGTTAGTGGTGGAGGTGCTGCTGCTGCCCAGCTGGTAAGCCGGAGTTTCTGAAGAAGAACAGGCACGCCTCTGATGGTGATCTCTCGTCTGGATCATTGCTCATTCAATGCAGGTGAGATATCCCATCTAAGGTAATAACAATATATACAGATAGCGTCTACTGCTCGCACAGTCAACAAACCCATCCAAGGCGCTAAGATTGCCACAGAACGCTCACTTTGTAGGGGTGATCTACCTTCTCCACTCACAGTCCAGGTTACCGAGTTTGATCCCGGGCGGGATAGAAGTGACTGGACATTTCTCCTTTCGCCTAATGCCTCTTTTCATCTAGCAGCAAATAAGTATCCAAGGAGTTAGGCAACTGTTATGGGTTGCATCCTGGAGAAGGTCAGTAGTTCCATCATGTGGGGGGGATAAGGGGGGGGGAGATTGATCTCAATACAAGTATGAGTACAGGCTTCCTGTCATACAAAGCATACAATATTCATTGGTATTATTCAAAAGCCAGGTCCTAATGTCTAAATATCATGCACAGTAACGTGAGACAGGGTAGAGGACCCGTACTACACCCGGGGAGCAGCAGGGGCCTTATGGGCTCACCATAGCCCGTGCTACTTGGAACTTTATGTTCTCAGTAGCTAAATCTAAAACAACAACGACAGCAGGGGGCCTCGAACCAACAGTCACACAACGCTGTGTCAATACCAACCCGCAGCCCTCCGACATTACGTAGATACTCTTAACAAATTTTCTTCATTGAGAAAGTGGACATTGAAATACCTGACGATGCAGCGTCGTCAACGCTACTTATCTACTAGTAGCTACTTATCATGTTATAATTTGTTGCTTCATTGTCTGATGTTGGCTTTTATACCCGCCTTGTTACGATGGTTTCATCGTAACATTGATGAAACCATATATAATCAAAATACATATGCAAGATTTCTAATTCATGAGATTTACTTTATTATTAGCTAAATGCGTTCATTGAATTTAAGTTTATTCTATAATAAAGCGAGGCAAATTGAACAGTATAATTGAACTTCACAGGGTGAGTATTAGATGCACAACAAACCACCGCCACACAGGGTGAGTATGGGGTGCACAACATACTACCGCTCACAGGGTGAGTATGGGGTGCACAACAAACCACCGCTCACAGGATGAGTAGTAGTAGTAGTCGCCATCCAATAGTGTGCACAATAAATCATAGCAGCTTTGGTGCCGGCAACAATCATCAATCAAAGGGATCGCAACAAAAATCCAAGTATACTATTTTTATACAACAATAATATATTTACGTTAATTTCAATAATTGTAAAGATTTCAGTCAACATTTTGCCATATAAAACCATGTTGAAAATAAGCTAGTTTGTTTGTTCGGCGTCGGCTGGACCGCACCCAGTGACACTGAAGATAAAAGCCAGGTGTTCCACCTGGTTATGCAAAGTATTTTGTGTCATACCCAGATTTAATGGTCACAGATTTAACAAAACTCTGGCAAGCGTTTGCTTGTCGGATCAGCGGTGGTAGGCTACTGAGGACCCTCTCCAAATGTTATACGCGTTCGAGAGTCCTCTTGAAGTGAGGCTTCGGCCAGACATTTCCCATGTGCAGCTGAAAATTAAACTGAGTTCAGGTAGAACTCATTAGAAATATGAATTGCACCTTGACAAAAATCATGACAGGCAACGTGTTCTTTATGAAGTCACGCAAGAAACTTTCCATAAAGAGGAGCACCGGAAAATGTTGTAAGATAAATGCGAGTAGGCTATTGGAGGCCACAAAGTTTAGTGCTTACAATAACTACTTTCAACACCGAGGTAATTCCCAGCACCACCACCACCACCACAGGCATCACCACCACCACCACCACAGGCATCACCACCACCACCACCACAGGCATCACCACCACGGCAACCATCACCACCACCACCGCTACACCCACAGGACACAGAAGGCGGCGTCAAGCCCCCCCATACACACCCACAACATTACATGGTTGTGTTAATACAAAAAGACGAAGGAGGAAAAGACAAAGATAAAAAACGTCAACTGTATATTCCACAATTTAGTCTAAGTCGAAAATCTACTAAAATTAAAAAACTAAAAAAAAGTTTTCGAATATATCCGAAAACAAGTGTAAATCAAAGATATAATTTTGGAAAAGATACTTTTGATAAATATTTCCGTTCAAAAGTCTTCTAGGAATTTCCACCAAGTACTCCAAAGAATATTCATTAAATTGCTTCACTGGGAACTTCCCGAACATCTGCTGAAGACTTAATAAGTGATTAATAAGAAAAATAAAAAGTAAACATGATGCTGGACATCGTGAAGGAATACGCCCTCTATCCGGACGTGGTTGAAGAATTTATGCTCACCATGTGGGACCTTCCCGTCGAACTGCTGCAGTTACATTAAATATATTCATTGCAATATTTCAAAAGAATATGCTTCTCCAGGGTTACTTTTCATATGTGGCCAATACCCTTCGATAAATATTTCGTGGATGTCTTTATATTATTAGTATATTTCGTAGTTGTGATTGCGGCTCTTATCGTAAATATCGCCAAAAGAATCTACAGGTATCTTTAATTATTTTATTATTTTAGACATTTCTCAGCAACAGCATTTGGGGCAGTGCTTCACGACCAACGTATTATGAAACAATTACACAAGGAGAAGATCATACGGTAGATGCTTAAGTTACTTAATAGCAGACTACGCAAGACTAATTTTAAAAAGTTTTGGTAATCTGAGGTGCTCACCCTACCGGAGTATAGTTATAAAAGCCTCGTCAAGCATATAATAGGCTGCATCTTATGGATCCTATTTTTTTAACTGTTTTTGGTTGCATACATATATGTTAATTTTCTAGTTTTTAGAGAACTGAGAACTGACGTGATGTATTTCGGGTAATTTCTTAACGTGCTGTTCATTATAGGGGCATTTACCAGCGTCGGGAAGACGGTGTGCTCCAGCTTGATAGTATATATGGTCTCCACTTTTGGCCAGAGGATGGCCTTTTTTACCCTTTGGTTGAATTTTTATCAGGCTTTTTTTTATATGGTTGAAAATTATTTCTAAGTATTTTCGTAATATGAGTGTTTCGAGAAGAGAGTAATTAATCTGCTAAATAGGGCTGCAAAAAGTACAGTAAGAAAAACTTTTAAAATAATTAGGACCGTGATGTAATACGCGGATCAAGTCCGATACTAAACAGGATTAGCATTATAACATGCTGCTTTTAGCAGAATGATGTATAAGAAGTTAATGGAATACCTAAGAAAAATATTTTTGGGTATATTTGATAACATTAATTTGTGTAAGGAAGGTGTACCCAGTCCGTACGACGAGTGCGTAACGCTGTTCCAGATCGCTATACAATACTGTTCGGCAGTGTTCTTTCCCACCTTCTGCAGCTCCACCATAGGGGCCATTGAGAACTTCTTTTGCGGCATGGTCAATTTCTCCGTTACGTTCATTTGCGAATTTCCAAAATAATTTCATGAAATGCTAGACGAGATAGAAGAGGCACTCTTGGATCTCGGGGCAGATCTTGTTCACGAAGTAACTGAGGATTTTGAGATTACCATCAACATAACTCAACATTTTAACAATACTCTCACCAGCTCAACTTCCTCCGAGGATTTTAAAGGCTAAGTCGTCAGACACATGAAGGGTTTCTTGCCCAGTGAAGATGTGCCTTTATATTTCTACAGCATCTTCAGCACACTATTGATCATCTATATTGTAATTTTGTCATTTACGGACACCTATCGATTTGCAACAAACGATTCATTCATTAATACATGTGTAGGGACAAGAGACTTTTACGAGCAAGAAGAACTGCGGGTGGACAGAGGGCTTGAAAGTATCCTTCCCTTGACATCATTTGACTATCAACTTGTCACTGCTTCGTTTTATTCCTATCCATTAACGCTTTAAGAGTGGACGCTTAATTTCGTTAAAGTGTACTGGTTCGCGATTCTTGCTACTATCATAACCGTAATATTTTCCATTATGAATAAGGCCGTTATAGTAGCTGAGGAGACATTAGGCAACTTTAGCACCACCTTAGATGAAAGCACGCGCGGCAAAGAGGTAAATAGCATATTTAAAGTGAGTTTGCCTGGATGTGGAATATTTCCAGATCTATTAAAATAAGGCTTCGAAAATATGCAGTCGTTTTAGCTGGACGATGATGAGGAGGAGGAGAAGATTGAGGAAGCAGAATGCATCGTTTCTCTCACTCCGGTGCCAGAGAGCATCATGAATGCCATGTACTATAGTCTCTGTTTATATATCGTATTTAAAACTATTGAAATTATTTATTAACAAATACAACCACTTTTCCTGGCCTGGTTCCTTCCCCACAGGAAGATTCCTCGCGCCCTAGACCTCATTGAACGAATACGTGACCATAGAGGAAACAACCTTCCTACATTTGCAAAATCTAAAAAGGTTTTCTACGATAAATAAAAAGACAATCGTTCATGGTTTTCGAAAAAGTTCGACTATTTTAAAGAAATAATATTAAAGGTGCTTTTCATTTAGAGTTCTTATTGTACATTTTGCTTCAGGCCGATGGATTATGCAAATGCGGTGACGTGCTTTCAACCCAGCTGCAGTGAATGTATTTGTTTTTCTTGCCTATAAATTATACAAGAGGAGCGAGGGGGTATATGCTTCTCCTGTGGCTTTATAATGCTCGCGGACAGTTCATCTGGAAAGCGTTTGCAACCAGAACCAGTTCACATGTTAATGGAAGATGACGAAGAGGAAGACGACAAATGGGGCAATAAAAATGAATTATTTATACCGAGATCACTTTGTTTATCATGCCGGGAAACCAAGATTTAAGATAGGAATGAAACTTATTGTAATTTTTGTCTCCGGGATCAAATCTTAAACGAGTTTGAGCTTTAAGATTACACTTGATGGGGCCCCTTGAAGATCCCTGAGCTAAGTCTTCGCAGTTTAGAAAGTTGGGTGTGGTGACAAGGACCTGCCGGAAACGCTATATGCGCGCCTTTGTAACCAACATATGATGATTGAAGCCGCTGAAAGGTTGTGTCTTGTGTAGTGAAGATGGTTACGGTGACGAAGACAGTGTGTGTAGTGAAGATACTATAGAGAGAGATACCTGAATTTGGCCGAGGGGCCACCCTCGAGTAAATTCAGGGAAACCATGGAACCACCTTCCCGACGAAGTCGTAAATGTCAAACAATGCTCGATAAAATCACTAGGGGGCAAATTAGGGGACATTTGACAAGGCGCCGGCTTCCTATCCTCACTAAGAGATAGTAACCCCTCTGGTAAATTCAGGTAAATCTTAGCTAATTAAATAATCCTGAAATCTCTGTGGCGTAGTGGTAAAAAGCGCGCGCACGGCTCTTCGCCAGCGCTTTGACCTGCCGGCCGGGCGACAATCCTTAACTGTTCATCCAGCAGGGAATAGGCTGTTTGGCCTATTTGGCGGGCCGTATTCCAGGGGAAAAATTAGGATTAAGGACTTATTCGAAACCCTATGCATGCTAGTGACTTTACAAGAATTCACAAGAATCTACTTTACAAGAAAGAAGAACTATTTTTTTATATATAAATAAAAAAAAAATACGCTGACGAATAATCTTGTGTGCGATGAGACTTGTATCTGGCATAATTAAAATATTAACTTAATTCGTTTTAGACAATATATGATATTCAGATCTATAAATTACTTTAGAAAGGCCTATAATGCATATAAATATTAATTTACACACGCCTGGCGCTATACGCTAGGAATTTCAATATGGCGTTCAAATGATTTTAGGCAGAGGGTCTCTGGGTCGGTTGAACGCTTCCGGGTTTCGCCCTGACCCCGCCAGTCGTCAGGAAGCAGCGGTGGTGTGAGTATGTCGCTCCCGTGTAGGTAAGGCTGATAATTTTTTTTCGGTATCTGAACAGTTGGGAGATACGAATGAATATATAGTCTACCTCCACCTACAATGCTTAATGCATTATACATTTGTTCGATATTATAACATTGAATTTTTGTAATGTTTCCGTGTTTTTTTTCATCCGGGTTGTGTAGTATTTAAATGTTTGTATTCCACTAATGCTAAATAGTAGAATACACTTCAGCAGTGTTAAACCACCCCGTCGCCAGGCTAGGCTAGTTAACGCGGCGGTCGACCCCTGCCTCCACCTCCCAAGACGCATTTATTATCGACTTTCATATATTTAGTATTAAAATAGTTTTTATCGTGTATAAATTAATTTTATATTCTATGTTTAATTAGGCGTATAGTAGGTTCGGTATTTAGGTTCTGTTGGCAATTATTTGCACTTGAAGTATGTGGAGGGTGAAGCATTTACAGTTGCTTGTCCTCAGGCCAGGCTCGCCTACGCCGCCGCCCAACTCAACGCCGCATTCGTCAATTTCATTGCGCTGCGCATTCAGAATTATTCTCGCGTATAAGGTAATATTATTTCATAATTTTAATAGTTTAAAAACTAAGTTTAGTGACAAGCGACAGTCCAGTGTACTGCAATAGTTAAACAACTTCCTAACAGGAAGGAACGGGGACACCCCTCCAGGAACTGAATTTACCTGAGGGCCACTAACGCTAGTGGCCTCGATGAGGACAGTAAGCCGGCGGCTTGTCAAAGGTCCCCCCATTTGCCCTGATAATCTTTTCCATCAGAGCTTTGGCGTTTACGGTTTCGGCGGGTAAGCGGTTCCACAGGTTTACAACCTTATGAGTAAAAAAGCATCTCCTGTTTCCTGTCCAACATTCTGGCTTGTTGAGTTTGAACCCGTTGCTCCTTGCTCGTGTAACATCTGACCTTTTGAAGACAATGTCCTGATCGACATCTTCCAAATTGTTTAGAATTTTAAAGGTTTCTATGAAGTCCGCCCTGTAAAGCCTGGTTTGCAGTGTTAGCCCTCAACAGTTTTTGATACGAGAGATGACTAAGCTCTTGTATGATTTGTGTCGTAAGACATAGCTCCATAGCTCTGGTAAGACATGGCTCTAGAGCAGCCATGTCTTTCAGAATATGAGGTCTCCATGCCTGGATGCAGTAATTCGTGTGGGGGCGCACCAGAAACTTATACAATTGAAGGTCTACTTTCTTTTCCTAGAAGGTAAAGATACGAATGATTATTCCCAGGGTTTGGTTTGCATTTTTACTGCCGCTCCCACTTGTACAACTATCAGTGATTGGTGGATTCTGACTCCAAGATAATGTTGAGGATTTGGTAGTTGTGTTGTGTATTGTTAAGCCTCACGTGATGGATTCTGACTCCAAGGTTCTTTTCTTCATCTATCTGATGAAAGATAGTGCTGTCAATTGAGTAGTTGTGACGTGGATTGTTATGCCCACATGCAAGTTCTTGCATTTATCGACATTAAAAAGTCATCTGACCATTTGTGGAGTTCATGAAGATCTCTTTGTAAGGTTTCAATATGACTTTCACTTCCCACTTTACATCAGATCTTAGTGTCATCTGCAAATTTGTTGCGGTTTGTAATATTCTCATCTATATCATTGATGTATACAACAAAAAGCGTTGGCTTCAAAATGGACCCTTTGCCACCCCACTTAGCACACTGGTGAGGGGTTGGATGAAATATTTGCTTGCTAGGCTTGCTTTTTTTTTTTTTTGCTATTATACAACTGGTCGGGGTCCGGTTAAACAACTGGTCGGGCTCCGGTTAAATAACTGGTCGGGCTCCGGGGGGTGTCACTTGGGCTAAGGGTTGTGCATGGTCGGGATTCGGTTGGTGCATGGTTGTGCTTTTGATGTTTTTTGTTCGGTTCGTTCATGCTAGGCTTGCGGTTACAGAACTGGTCGGGCTCCGGTTACAGAACAGGTCGGGCTCCTGTTACACAACTGGTCGGTTTTTGAGGGTTGTGCATAGTCAGGCTTCGGTTCGTGCATGGTTGTGCTTCACATGTTTTTTGTTTGGTTCATTCTTGCTAGGCTTGCGGTTACACAACTGGTTGGGGTCCGGTTACATAACTGATCAGGCTCCGGTTACACAACTGGTCGGGCTCCGGATTACATAACTGGTCGGGCTCCGGGGGTGTCACTTGGGCTAAGGGTTGTGCATGGTCGGGCTTCGGTTGGTGCATGGTTGTGCTTCAATGGTTGTTTGTTTTGAATTGTTTGTTCAGTTCGTTCATGCTAGGCTTGCGGTTACAGAACTGGTCGGGCTCCAGTTACAGAACTGGTCGGGCTCCTGTTGCACAACTGGTCGGTCTCAGGGGGTTGTGCATAGTCAGGCTTCGGTTCGTGCATGGTTGTGCTTCAGATGTTTTTTGTTCGGTTTTTTGTTAGGCTTGCGGTTACACAACTGGTCGGGCTCCGGTTACACAACTGGTCGGGCTCCGGTTACACAACTGGTCGGGCTCCGGTTAAATAACTGGTCGGGCTCCGGTTAATTAAATAACTGGTCGGGCTCCGGTTAAATAACTGGTCGGGCTCCGGGGGTGTCACTTGGGCTAAGGGTTGTGCATGGTCGGGCTTCGGTTGGTGCATGGGTGTGCTTCAGATGTTGTTTGTTTTGAATTGTTTGTTTGGTTCATTCCTGCTAGGCTTGCGGTTACCCAACTGGTTGGGGTCCGGTTACACAACTGATCAGGCTCCGGTTACACAACTGGTCGGGCTCCGGTTACATAACTGGTCGGGCTCCGGGGGTGTCACTTGGGCTAAGGGTTGTGCATGGTCGGGCTTCGGTTGGTGCATGGTTGTGCTTCAGATGTTGTTTGTTTTGAATTGTTTGTTTGGTTCATTCTTGCTAGGCTTGCGGTTACCCAACTGGTTGGGGTCCGGTTACACAACTGATCAGGCTCCGGTTACACAACTGGTCGGGCTCCGGTTACATAACTGGTCGGGCTCCGGGGGTGTCACTTGGGCTAAGGGTTGTGCATGGTCGGGCTTCGGTTGGTGCATGGTTGTGCTTCAATGGTTGTTTGTTTTGAATTGTTTGTTCAGTTCGTTCATGCTAGGCTTGCGGTTACAGAACTGGTCGGGCTCCAGTTACAGAACTGGTCGGGCTCCTGTTGCACAACTGGTCGGTCTCTCGGGGTTGTGCATAGTCAGGCTTCGGTTCGTGCATGGTTGTGCTTCAGATGTTTTTTGTTTGGTTCATTCTTGCTAGGCTTGCGGTTACCTAACTGGTTGGGGTCCGGTTACACAACTGATCAGGCTCCGGTTACACAACTGGTCGGGCTCCGGTTACATAACTGGTCGGGCTCCGGGGGTGTCACTTGGGCTAAGGGTTGTGCATGGTCGGGCTTCGGTTGGTGCATGGTTGTGCTTCAATTGTTGTTTTGAATTGTTTGTTCAGTTCGTTCATGCTAGGCTTGCGGTTACAGAACTGGTCGGGCTCCAGTTACAGAACTGGTCGGGCTCCTGTTGCACAACTGGTCGGTCTCTGGGGGTTGTGCATAGTCAGGCTTCGGTTCGTGCATGGTTGTGCTTCAGATGTTTTTTGTTTGGTTCATTCTTGCTAGGCTTGCGGTTACCCAACTGGTTGGGGTCCGGTTACACAACTGATCAGGCTCCGGTTACACAACTGATCAGGCTCCGGTTACACAACTGGTCGGGCTCCGGTTACATAACTGGTCGGGCTCCGGGGGTGTCACTTGGGCTAAGGGTTGTGCATGGTCGGGCTTCGGTTGGTGCATGGTTTGTGCTTCAGATGTTGTTTGTTTTGAATTGTTTGGTTCATTCTTGCTAGGCTTGCGGTTACTCAACTGGTTGGGGTCCGGTTACACAACTGATCAGGCTCCGGTTACACAACTGGTCGGGCTCCGGTTACATAACTGGTCGGGCTCCGGGGGTGTCACTTGGGCTAAGGGTTGTGCATGGTCGGGCTTCGGTTGGTGCATGGTTGTGCTTCAATGGTTGTTTCTTTTGAATTGTTTGTTCAGTTCGTTCATGCTAGGCTTGCGGTTACAGAACTGGTCGGGCTCCAGTTACAGAACTGGTCGGGCTCCTGTTGCACAACTGGTCGGTCTCAGGGGGTTGTGCATAGTCAGGCTTCGGTTCGTGCATGGTTGTGCTTCAGATGTTTTTTGTTCGGTTTGTTTTTGTTAGGCTTGCGGTTTCACAACTGGTCGGGCTCCGGTTACACAACTGGTCGGGCTCCGGTTACACAACTGGTCGGGCTCCGGTTAAATAACTGGTCGGGCTCCGGTTAATTAAATAACTGGTCGGGCTCCGGTTAAATAACTGGTCGGGCTCCGGGGGTGTCACTTGGGCTAAGGGTTGTGCATGGTCGGGCTTCAGTTGGTGCATGGTTGTGCTTCAATGGTTGTTTGTTTTGAATTGTTTGTTCAGTTCGTTCATGCTAGGCTTGCGGTTACAGAACTGGTCGGGCTCCAGTTACAGAACTGGTCGGGCTCCTGTTGCACAACTGGTCGGTCTCTGGGGGTTGTGCATAGTCAGGCTTCGGTTCGTGCATGGTTGTGCTTCAGATGTTTTTTGTTTGGTTCATTCTTGCTAGGCTTGCGGTTACACAACTGGTTGGGGTCCGGTTACACAACTGATCAGGCTCCGGTTACACAACTGGTCGGGCTCCGGTTACATAACTGGTCGGGCTCCGGGGGTGTCACTTGGGCTAAGGGTTGTGCATGGTCGGGCTTCGGTTGGTGCATGGTTGTGCTTCAATGGTTGTTTGTTTTGAATTGTTTGTTCAGTTCGTTCATGCTAGGCTTGCGGTTACAGAACTGGTCGGGCTCCTGTTGCACAACTGGTCGGTCTCTGGGGGTTGTGCATAGTCAGGCTTCGGTTCGTGCATGGTTGTGCTTCAGATGTTTTTTGTTTGGTTCATTCTTGCTAGGCTTGCGGTTACCCAACTGGTTGGGGTCCGGTTACACAACTGATCAGGCTCCGGTTACACAACTGGTCGGGCTCCGGTTACATAACTGGTCGGGCTCCGGGGGTGTCACTTGGGCTAAGGGTTGTGCATGGTCGGGCTTCGGTTCGTGCATGGTTTGTGCTTCAGATGTTGTTTGTTTTGAATTGTTTGTTTGGTTCATTCTTGCTAGGCTTGCGGTTACTCAACTGGTTGGGGTCCGGTTACACAACTGATCAGGCTCCGGTTACACAACTGGTCGGGCTCCGGTTACATAACTGGTCGGGCTCCGGGGGTGTCACTTGGGCTAAGGGTTGTGCATGGTCGGGCTTCGGTTGGTGCATGGTTGTGCTTCAATGGTTGTTTGTTTTGAATTGTTTGTTCAGTTCGTTCATGCTAGGCTTGCGGTTACAGAACTGGTCGGGCTCCAGTTACAGAACTGGTCGGGCTCCTGTTGCACAACTGGTCGGTCTCAGGGGGTTGTGCATAGTCAGGCTTCGGTTCGTGCATGGTTGTGCTTCAGATGTTTTTTGTTCGGTTTGTTTTTGTTAGGCTTGCGGTTTCACAACTGGTCGGGCTCCGGTTACACAACTGGTCGGGCTCCGGTTACACAACTGGTCGGGCTCCGGTTAAATAACTGGTCGGGCTCCGGTTAATTAAATAACTGGTCGGGCTCCGGTTAAATAACTGGTCGGGCTCCGGGGGTGTCACTTGGGCTAAGGGTTGTGCATGGTCGGGCTTCGGTTGGTGCATGGTTGTGCTTCAGATGTTTGTTTTGAATTGTTTGTTTGGTTCATTCTTGCTAGGCTTGCGGTTACCCAACTGGTTGGGGTCCGGTTACACAACTGATCAGGCTCCGGTTACACAACTGGTCGGGCTCCGGTTATATAACTGGTCGGGCTCCGGGGGTGTCACTTGGGCTAAGGGTTGTGCATGGTCGGGCTTCGGTTGGTGCATGGTTGTGCTTCAGATGTTGTTTGTTTTGAATTGTTTGTTTGGTTCATTCTTGCTAGGCTTGCGGTTACCCAACTGGTTGGGGTCCGGTTACACAACTGATCAGGCTCCGGTTACACAACTGGTCGGGCTCCGGTTACATAACTGGTCGGGCTCCGGGGGTGTCACTTGGGCTAAGGGTTGTGCATGGTCGGGCTTCGGTTGGTGCATGGTTGTGCTTCAATGGTTGTTTGTTTTGAATTGTTTGTTCAGTTCGTTCATGCTAGGCTTGCGGTTACAGAACTGGTCGGGCTCCAGTTACAGAACTGGTCGGGCTCCTGTTGCACAACTGGTCGGTCTCTGGGGGTTGTGCATAGTCAGGCTTCGGTTCGTGCATGGTTGTGCTTCAGATGTTTTTTGTTTGGTTCATTCTTGCTAGGCTTGCGGTTACCCAACTGGTTGGGGTCCGGTTACACAACTGATCAGGCTCCGGTTACACAACTGGTCGGGCTCCGGTTACATAACTGGTCGGGCTCCGGGGGTGTCACTTGGGCTAAGGGTTGTGCATGGTCGGGCTTCGGTTGGTGCATGGTTGTGCTTCAGATGTTGTTTGTTTTGAATTGTTTGTTTGGTTCATTCTTGCTAGGCTTGCGGTTACCCAACTGGTTGGGGTCCGGTTACACAACTGATCAGGCTCCGGTTACACAACTGGTCGGGCTCCGGTTACATAACTGGTCGGGCTCCGGGGGTGTCACTTGGGCTAAGGGTTGTGCATGGTCGGGCTTCGGTTGGTGCATGGTTGTGCTTCAATGGTTGTTTGTTTTGAATTGTTTGTTCAGTTCGTTCATGCTAGGCTTGCGGTTACAGAACTGGTCGGGCTCCAGTTACAGAACTGGTCGGGCTCCTGTTGCACAACTGGTCGGTCTCTGGGGGTTGTGCATAGTCAGGCTTCGGTTCGTGCATGGTTGTGCTTCAGGTGTTTTTTGTTTGGTTCATTCTTGCTAGGATTGCGGTTACCTAACTGGTTGGGGTCCGGTTACACAACTGATCAGGCTCCGGTTACACAACTGGTCGGGCTCCGGTTACATAACTGGTCGGGCTCCGGGGGTGTCACTTGGGCTAAGGGTTGTGCATGGTCGGGCTTCGGTTGGTGCATGGTTGTGCTTCAATGGTTGTTTTGAATTGTTTGTTCAGTTCGTTCATGCTAGGCTTGCGGTTACAGAACTGGTAGGGCTCCAGTAACAGAACTGGTCGGGCTACTGTTGCACAACTGGTCGGTCTCTGGGGTTTGTGCATAGTCAGGCTTCGGATCGTGCATGGTTGTGCTTCAGATGTTTTTTGTTTGGTTCATTCTCGCTAGGCTTACGGTTACTCAACTGGTTGGGGTCCGGTTACACAACTGATCAGGCTCCGGTTACACAACTGGTCGGGCTCCGGTTACATAACTGGTCGGGCTCCGGGGGTGTCACTTGGGCTAAGGGTTGTGCATGGTCGGGCTTCGGTTGGTGCATGGTTGTGCTTCAATGGTTGTTTTGAATTGTTTGTTCAGTTCGTTCATGCTAGGCTTGCGGTTACAGAACTGGTAGGGCTCCAGTAACAGAACTGGTCGGGCTACTGTTGCACAACTGGTCGGTCTCTGGGGTTTGTGCATAGTCAGGCTTCGGATCGTGCATGGTTGTGCTTCAGATGTTTTTTGTTTGGTTCATTCTCGCTAGGCTTACGGTTACTCAACTGGTTGGGGTCCGGTTACACAACTGATCAGGCTCCGGTTACACAACTGGTCGGGCTCCGGTTACATAACTGGTCGGGCTCCGGGGGTGTCACTTGGGCTAAGGGTTGTGCATGGTAGGGCTTCGGTTGGTGCATGGTTGTGCTTCAGATGTTGTTTGTTTTGAATTGTTTGTTTGGTTCATTCTTGCTAGGCTTGCGGTTACACAACTGGTTGGGGTCCGGTTACACAACTGATCAGGCTCCGGTTACACAACTGGTCGGGCTCCGGTTACATAACTGGTCGGGCTCCGGGGGTGTCACTTGGGCTAAGGGTTGTGCATGGTCGGGCTTCGGTTGGTGCATGGTTGTGCTTCAGATGTTGTTTGTTTTGAATTGTTTGTTTGGTTCATTCTTGCTAGGCTTGCGGTTACACAACTGGTTGGGGTCCGGTTACACAACTGATCAGGCTTCGGTTACACAACTGGTCGGGCTCCGGTTACATAACTGGTCGGGCTCCGGGGGTGTCACTTGGGCTAAGGGTTGTGCATGGTCGGGCTTCGGTTGGTGCATGGTTGTGCTTCAGATGTTGTTTGTTTTGAATTGTTTGTTTGGTTCATTCTTGCTAGGCTTACGGTTACTCAACTGGTTGGGGTCCGGTTACACAACTGATCAGGCTCCGGTTACACAACTGGTCGGGCTCCGGTTACATAACTGGTCGGGCTCCGGGGGTGTCACTTGGGCTAAGGGTTGTGCATGGTCGGGCTTCGGTTGGTGCATGGTTGTGCTTCAGATGTTGTTTGTTTTGAATTGTTTGTTTGGTTCATTCTTGCTAGGCTTGCGGTTACACAACTGGTTGGGGTCCGGTTGCACAACTGATCAGGCTCCGGTTACACAACTGGTCGGGCTCCGGTTACATAACTGGTCGGGCTCCGGGGGTGTCACTTGGGCTAAGGGTTGTGCATGGTCGGGCTTCGGTTGGTGCATGGTTGTGCTTCAGATGTTTTTTGTTTTGAATTGTTTGTTTGGTTCATTCTTGCTAGGCTTACGGTTACTCAACTGGTTGGGGTCCGGTTACACAACTGATCAGGCTCCGGTTACACAACTGGTCGGGCTCCGGTTACATAACTGGTCGGGCTCCGGGGGTGTCACTTGGGCTAAGGGTTGTGCATGGTCGGGCTTCGGTTGGTGCATGGTTGTGCTTCAGATGTTGTTTGTTTTGAATTGTTTGTTTGGTTCGTTCTTGCTAGGCTTGCGGTTACTCAACTGGTTGGGGTCCGGTTACACAACTGATCAGGCTCCGGTTACACAACTGGTCGGGCTCCGGTTACATAACTGGTCGGGCTCCGGGGGTGTCACTTGGGCTAAGGGTTGTGCATGGTCGGCTTCGGTTGGTGCATGGTTGTGCTTCAATGGTTGTTTGTTTTGAATTGTTTGTTCGGTTCGTTCATGCTAGGCTTGCGGTTACAGAACTGGTCGGGCTCCGGTTACAGAACTGGTCGGGCTCCTGTTGCACAACTGGTCGGTCTCTGGGGGTTGTGCATAGTCAGGCTTCGGTTCGTGCATGGTTGTGCTTCAGATGTTTTTTGTTCGGTTTGTTTTTGTTAGGCTTGCGGTTACACAACTGGTCGCGCTCCGGTTACACAACTGGTCGCGCTCCGGTTACACAACTGGTCGCGCTCCGATTACACAACTGGTCGGGTTCCGGTTACACAACTGGTCGGGCTCCGGTTACACAACTGGTCGGGCTCCGGTTAAATAACTGGTCGGGCTCCGGTTAATTAAATAACTGGTCGGGCTCCGGTTAAATAACTGGTCGGGCTCCGGGGGTGTCACTTGGGCTAAGGGTTGTGCATGGTCGGGCTTCGGTTGGTGCATGGTTGTGCTTCAGATGTTTTTTGTTTGGTTCATTCTTGCTAGGCTTGCAGTTACCCAACTGGTTGGGGTCCGGTTACACAACTGATCAGGCTCCGGTTACACAACTGGTCGGGCTCCGGTTACATAACTGGTCGGGCTCCGGGGGTGTCACTTGTTCTAAGGGTTGTGCATGGTCGGGCTTCGGTTCGTGCATGGTTGTACTTCAGATGTTGTTTGTTTTGAATTGTTTGTTTGGTTCGTTCATGCTAGGCTTGCAGTTACACAACTGGTTGGGGTCTGGTACACTACTGGTTCGGGTTCCGGTTACATGATTCCGGGGTGTGACTTGTTGGGCTTTGGGTTGTGCATGGTCGGGCTTCGGTGCGTGCATGTTTGTGCTTCAGGGGTTGTTTGTGTACTAGTGTTTCAGGTTTGTTTGCTAGGGCTCTATGGTTGTATGTTTGCTAGAAAACCGGGTTTCTTTTTTCGTACATAGCTCAATTTTTTGTTTGCTATGGCTCCATAGTTGGTTTCTAAGGCAAGTGGAGAGTTTTAGGAAGGGCTAAGGAGATTTTTGTTTGGTCGAGCTAGAAGTGGAGTTTGGCAACCCAGGTGAAGGTGTGGCGTCTGCCACCTGACCATAGGATCCACTATAGTAACCTTTTGTCAGGGTATTACAAAAGAGCAATTGTAATCTCTGTATACTCTAGAGTTTAGGCAACGTCTATGTAGCCCAATTCTCCACATTACAGTTCAAAAGGCTAAATATCACAGTAATATAAAAATCTGAACACATTTTCAAGATTTCTTTCTTGATATGCACCCCATACCCATCCCGTGGGCGGTGGTGGAAAGTGTTACAGAGGCACATAATGGGTTCAGGGCCCTATAGTTCATTTACCTAAGCACGTGACAATGTTTTGAAGCTAGTTACACAATTATTAATGTTATATATACATGTAAATATATATATATATACAATCATTTACACAGTATGAGAGAGTTGGATTTTTCCAGTAACCCATGTATGTTACCATATGTTATATCCCCCGTGGTGTAGTGGTTAGACACTCGCCTGGTGTGTCACTAGCGCTCTGTCCTGGGTTCGTATCCTGGCCGGGGAGGATTGACTGGGCGCCAATCCTTAACTGTAGCCTCTGTTTGCCTAATAGTAAAATGGGTACCAGTTGGTTGTTAAACGATTTGGCGGGTCGTATTCCAGAGAATATTTGGATTAAGGATTTGCTCAAAACGCTATGCGTGCTAGTGACTGTACAAGAATGTAAGAACTCTTGTATATATGAATAAAACAAAAATTAAAAAAATAATCAGGCCTCGTAAGCCCAGCACTAAATAAGAACCCGAACCCAGGACACCATTTATTTGTGAACCGATTGTCCTGACCCTCTGTGAAGTTAGTCTAGGTCTATATTTTGCAAGCGTATTAATTGCCTGTGATACATAAGTTGTGTAGTCAGTAAAAAGTATGATTTTTGCCTACCGTCGAACCTTAACCAAAATCATTTATATGTGTATTTAAGTGATAATTGTGAATAATAAGTATTGGTCACATCATTAAGAGTTGCAACAGTCCTCTTATAATAACTGCTTTACTGTCACATTTATGCTCTGTAAGAAGCATAATTATAATTATTTTACTCGATTCTTACTGTATCCGGCAACATTAGATATCCAGCTGACCCGCCTATATGTACAAGTATCAAATTGATAATAACTTTTGAAAGATTTCGATTGCATATCATAAAGGCATTTTCCCATAAAAAAGACGACAAGAATGCACTAAAGAATCAAGTTCTGTTGTTTCGTATCGCATTTGATCCTCTTGAAATGTCATCCTTAGAGTTTATTGTTTATCTTGGACTAGTTAGTTTACAAATACACAGGATGCGAAGCTAGTGATCCGGAAACTAGTGATTCGAGTAGGATAATGTACATAATTCGATGATGAGTTGGACACCGGCCAGAGATAGGGAGAAGTATGGCGTGGGTAAGTGGGTGGTGTGAGCGGCAGGCGAGGCAGGAGCTACAGCTCAAGGGAAAGCTCTCCCGGGGGCGTCCTTCCTTAATGTAAAAAAAAAAACTCACTGACGTAATATACAACCTGTAGGCCTTCCCTTCCACGACTGCCTTCTCTGTTGGAAATATTTTTTTATACACTGATTATGGGAGAATTGAAGATAAGAGATGGAATTACACGTTACTACTAAAGGGTTGTGAGGGTGAAGTGCCAGATGCAGTCCGTAAAGTTCGCAAAATGGACATGTCCTGTAGTACACACGATGGATCCCAAGGGATTTTAGGGCATACCTAACATTACCTAACCTAATATAGCTTATCCTAACCTTACCCAGTCCAACCCAAGCCCAATCTTACCTTACTTAACCTAAATTTACCTTGCCTAACCTAACTTTACATTGCCTAACCTAATTTCACATTTCCTTACACCTTCTCTTACGTTATCTAATCTAACTTAACTTTGCCTTACCTAATCTAACCTAATTCCAACTCAACCTAACCTAATGTAATCCTAACCCTATTTATACCATAAGGGCTATATAGTCGTAATGGCTTAGTACTTTCAACTGATAATTATCTTACCTAACCCCACACAACCTTAGCTAATCTAACCAGAATCTAACCTAACTTTACCTTACCTAACTTTGTTACCTAATCTAACCCAAATCCTAACCTAACTTAACCTTACCTAGCTCAATCCATCAAAACCTAACCTTACCTAACCAAACACTATCCAACCTAACCTAACTAACTTAATCCTAACTTTACCTTACCCAACCTCATCTAACCTAACTCAACTTAACCCAGTGTAACCTAACACAGCCTAACCTAATGATAAATATGGTTTTGACCAAAAATGAGCTGTCAAAAAGCTTCTGTACAATTTGACCATACCCCACTTTAAATTACCCAAAACTACACCTGTCAACCTAAAACTTAGAATTTCATAAGTAAAGATGAAAAAACCAGGAAATAGGAAAAGCCAGGGCCTAGGAAATACTGTAGTGTTTATTTAGAAACCAAATATTGTCCATTAAATAAGGCTTATTCCATATTATCCTGAGTAAATATAATGCTGAATATTACTAGCTGTTTTTAGTGAAGTACAGTACTATTTATGACTCGGATTTAATTTTAAATATATCTGACATTAAACAATTTATACAGTATTTTATAATAGAACATTTAGTATAGTTTATTATGTCACATTCTTTCTTTCTTTCAGCCATCTATAACTTCAGTGGTATTAATGATTCCTGTATCACACTTAATGTTGGTGACACCGTTCAAATCCTGGAAGAGTTGGGAGGATGGTTCTTTGGGTATGCACATTACAACAAGGCTCTCCGAGGCGTATTTCCAAAGGCATTTATACAGGTACAGTGTAATGTTTTTTTTTTCCAACATTTATTTGATAATGATAGACATTTCATTAAGGATATTTACAAGAAGTTTTTTAAATACATTAAAAAAAAATATATATATATATACAGTATATAAAATACACAGGCTGCCTGTCCCTGACAAAATAAATAATCTATACATGTAGTTGTAATAGCTTAATGCTCTCTCCTGATAACTGCCTTACCTTCCTTAGAAATTCATAATTGCTAACACTGTAGCAAAGGTAGTGATAGTATTGAAAAAATAGGCTAAAGTTGTCTAGACACTTATGAGAGTTTTAGTCATTCTCAGACTAAAACAAGTATATTACTGTAGGTTTCTTGCAAGACTTATGCAAGAAACTTAATCGTAATCTTTTTCAAGAAACTTATTCGTAGTCTTTTTCAAGAAACTCTTCTTATTCCAAAGAGGAGATTATGCTCTATAAAATATCACTGGGATGAATGCTGTACATGTGTGTCAAGACTCATGTGCCAGTCTCCATACAGTGAAATATGTAACCCATTTGTACCGTACCACTTATCAAAATCTGTAATAAAATTACCCATTGTTTCTTGTTTAAAATATATAATAATAATAATGAATAATAATACCTATATATTTTCACACTATTGAGCAACACAAAATAGCAGATCTGGTTCCCAAATGTTTGTTTCCTTGGGTGTCCGGAGACTAGCATATTAATGTCATAAACAGATGCAAGGTATTCCAGTGCTTAGTGGTTCATTTCTCTGGAATTACTGAGCACTTAGATCTATTATTATGGGGCATGGTTGTAAGGTGCATCATTTCTCATTAGTTATGTTTTCATATTTGGCAATATTAATTTTTTCTCATTCTGTATCTGATTAGAAACTAGTCATGTTTGGTGACTCAATCTTTGGGAACCATTGGCCTTTCATAGCAGCACAGTGTTTACCATGCATTGGTGGAATTTATATTTGATATGGGACTGATTTTGGTGCCAGTTCATGGACAGTGCTTGATTACCATAATAAACCTCTTCTAGGTGTATACTTAGGTGCCACCCTACAGTTTCCAGAATGAACATCTGCCTGAAACAAAAAGAGAACAAATTGAATAAAAAATAACCCCCCTTAAATTTATCATATAAATAACTTTTTTGTGATTTATGTAGGAATCATACACTGAATATTGAGGCCGGTGCATTTGCAAGACTTAGCTGTACAGCTTTGCAAGCTTGAGGAAGTTATTGTGGGTCCACTAGTGAAGGATGTTTCATTACATTTAATGCTTGAATTTTGTTATAGAATAGATTATGCTTAACATTTCAGTCTGAATTTAGTGCATTATATAACTCTAATTATGTAGTAACCTTTGATTTCGTTTACCCATGACCTAAATTAGATTCGAGAATGTGTTGTTGACAAAACTGGCCCAGTTGAGGTAGTTACTGCTCGCCTCCCACACATCGTTCAGGAAGTAACGGCTGTGCTACGAGAATGGGGAGTTTTATTACGAAAGCTTTATTTGGTAAGCATATTTCAGTGGGATGCATTTTAACACCATCTCAACTTTATTTGTTATTCTATTATACAGTGCAATATACTGTATATCAGAATAATTAATACTGTACCTGAATTATAATGTATAGTATGAATGTGAAAGTCAAGTTTGGAACAGTATAAATGGATAATGTGTGAAGTGTGTGGCATTAGGAGTATAGATAGAGAAAGGAATCAGATGTCATGAGATAGGGAGGGCAAAAAGTCCAGGTTTACAAATAATTAAGATTTCTTAAGAATTGCACTGTTTTGGCTATTTTTCACATTTATCAAATTTTGGGGTTCTACTGTACTGATAATGATGAATGATTTTGTATATGGAAGAACATATTAAGAGTAGTTTGATACCAAGATATAATATTCTGGAATTTGTCATATGTACTTGATTAAATATATACATAATTTTGTAGGAGAGAAGCAAGGATTTCAAACTGTTACGGGACACTATGAAAGAGCTTATAGCTTTACGCAGCAGGGTGTTGTCTGGCCAGTTGCCTGGAGATGAACTCAAGCAACTAAAGCACCGCATTACACATGGAATTGATCAAGTCAATGCGTAAGTAATTTCTACACATATATAAAATAAGAAAAAACTAATTATACACTTTTTGTCCATATCTCTGCTGCCTTGTGTCCTTTGGGTAGAGAAGGGCAGTGAGGGTTTAGATAGGATCTAGGGTTAAGACAGTATCCATGTCTGGGTACTGTCTTGGTCCTAGATCCCAAGGCTTCTCTTCCCTCTGATAGTGGACCAGGTTATAGTACCAGTTTTGCTGGCGCACAAGCAATTAACCATGCTCTGTACTTTTAATTTTTAGTTTAATGTACTTTCATTGAATTACTGTAGCTCTCTTGTTATTTTATTATCCTAATTTTGTATTTTGGGCAAATGATGAATCACAATAGCATGAATGAAGTGTTGATTCAATATCCACACATCTGAAAATGAAGAAACAATGTTTTGGTTGGTTCAGGACCATTAACAAGTCTTGATCATCATCCAGGACAACCAAAACATCCCATTTTCTTAATTTTCAGATTTGTATTTTGGGCTTAGACAAAATTACATCTTCGTCCCTATGCAATGTAGCAATGATGGTTTCTAATAGCAATGTACTGTAAATTTCAGACAGCTGGGGCTTGATTTAGTAGTGCGAGATGAAAGTGGAAACATCCTCAAACATGATATTACCTCAGCAGTCAAACTCTTCCGACATCATGATGAAGCTGCAGAACGACTTCGCAAGGTAAAGAATATTCATACCTGACATTGAACAATAATATCCTGACAAAGTTAAGTGGCTCCAATTTGCTATGAACAGCTATAGCTGTTCTGATGTTGAGTTCAGTTTCATTTCATTCCTTTGGATTGATTTATCATTGTAATGTATCCTGTAGAGAAGTAGTCGGTACAGTTGGTTCACAACTAAAAGATATCAGGTTTGGTTTCCACTTAGGGCAGAGACATTTGGACATGTTTCCTTTCACCTGCTGCTTCTGCTTACCTAGCAGTAAATAAGTGCCCTGAAGTTTGGCAAGTATTATCAGTTGCATCAAACTATGTCATCAACAGACCAGATGAGTCAATGTTTGCAAATGATGCAAAGTCAATGAAGACCTTGACAAACTTAAGGAGTGGAAAGATAAATTGCTGCTTAAATTTAATCCAAATAAGTGAAAGATGATGAAATTAGGAAAGAGAAATAGGCAACACTGTAGGAAACTACACCATAAGAAGAAAGCAATGTTTAGAAACAATAAGAGAAAAAGACCAGGGGATGAATGTAATGTGTGTTTGGTGCCTTCATTTGTGTGCTCTGGTTCAGTGTTTGCTACAGCTGTTTGAGATCAAGTTTTCCTCCTTAGCTGCTGTTACCATTGCTCCTGCCTTCCACCAGGGTACTCTTTCCTGAGAGCGATTCAGACCGCTGGGTATGGAGTATTTCTATTGAGGGGCTTCTTCCTGGATAGTGCATAAGTCTTTGCTTCTCTGCTGGATACTGGTTGATGGGGTTCTGGGAGCTCTTCTACTCCCCAAGCCCGGCCCGAGGCCAGGCTCGACTTGTTGAGAGTTTGGATGGAGAGCAGTTTTTGATAAGTCTTATTTGGTGGAATACACTGCTGTGTAGCATAATGCACTTGTAGGGATCTGTGGGGGCATATCCTTCTCTATTGTACATGTCACTAATTTACATTTATGATGAACGTTCATTTATCATGTTGTATTATTTTATCTTTGATTTTTCAGCATGAATCGGCTAGTGCACGGGCATCATCTCTGCGACGAAGACCACACTTAGCATGGACAGCCCTTGTGTCAATAAAAAATATTATAATTAAAGTAAGTACAGTCTATGGTAATACAGTGTAGAGAAAGTATTTTCTTACATATAAATATTGTAAGAGTCCAAGTCATTCAATTCTACACATTGTACATAAGGACACTGGTGCAGAATTTTGTCTATACAAGGTGATTCTTGTTACTGATTCATCAACATGCCTGTCTTGCTCACAAGACATCTATAGATCCTTAAAGCATGTAATCCTTTATTCTGTCTTTTAAATACACTGTCTTCTTTCTAGTCTGGTATATCCTTTCCTCTGAGACATGAGTTTTTGTTTGGCTCCATTATTTGTTTTTCTTGGGAGCGTCCCCTAAGTAGCTCCCTTAGCTTCACAGAGTGAGCCAAATTCCGGTCTCGGCTCCTGGTAAACACGATGGGTCACAGATGCCTGTTGTATTGAGCTGAGGCTCAGTGGTACCAGATGTTGCTTTACAAGCCAATGGGAGCCACTATAAAAGGGGGTTTCAATATACATTATCCAATTCTTAATCTTTCATGTTATAAGGATGTAATGGCTGTGGATACATTTATTAATCAGCTCTGATCAAGGCATGTTTTGTATAAAATAAAAATTCTGTGAATTTGATATAAAAATATTGTATGTCTAACATGTTTTGTTATTTACTCTAATAAAGACATACTTATTAGTATTACATTCAAAAAAATAATAAATTACAAATATCTCTGTACTATACTAAACTGTCTAATAATTTGGATCTACTGTAATCTCAATTAATCTGTCTGGAAAATACGTCAGTATTCAGTTACAGTACTTCGTAGATAAGAAATATAAATTTATGAAGAAAGGATGGAGAGATAAAATAATCAGGAGAAAGCACTAAGCCATTATGACTACATGTATATAGCACTTGGAAGAGAGGTGAGAATAAGAATTTAGGATAGGACAGAGGAGAGGAATGGTGTTAGCAATACAATGCTGTAAATGTATCATAAAGCAAGAAGAAGATAGGCATATGAAGGAGTTATCAGAATGATGAAAGGCATGCAGTTTATTTTTAAGCTGGAGTCTTAAAAATACTAATATCTTTTAAAGAATAATTAGACACTATGCCAAGTAAGGTTGTGGTTGTGGTAGACTTCCTTCATATATGCAAAGTTAGGTAGCTGGAAATGATCGGAAATAAAATTACAGGTTTGCATAGTTTTAAGATTTTTTAAAATTCCTGCGGTCAGATGTGAGATACATGATGATATGGACAACTCTGATTGGGACTAATTATTTTGTATTCCCTGCCAGGTTCCTGAGCCTTCTGAGATCTCACTTGGGTTGTACACTGGAGATCCTCGCGAAGGTAGAGAAAAGCCGCTAACTGAAGCATTCATCATCCCTTGGACTGACGATGGATATAATAGCCATCCAGATCTGCTGATCAAGTTGAAGTGTCTTTTTACAGTAAGAAATGTGATTTGTAATTGTGAGTTACTTTACTCATAAATGTTTTAAAGATAAAGGAAATCAGAGACCTGAAAATTTTTCACATATGAGGTTGGTAGTTTGGTGCGTGGATTCAAAAGAAAAAATTCTCATACAAACATGTTAAAACTTAGGATGATGTATGCGTGCTCATCATTGATAATCTTTACTCCATTTTCCAGTTATAGATTATGAAAATTTGTTCGTACATTCATCATGCCTTAAATACAACATAGCATATGTTGTATTTAACATATTTATGGATAAATAAGCACCACACTACTAGGTATTATGGATGCTACATAGCATTATGGACAAGTAAACACCACCACACTACATAGCATTATGGACAAACAAACACCACCACCACACTATGGATAAACATTAATACAGTGTCCAAATACTGCTTGTTATCCAGCATTAGATAAACCAGTAGTATTTGGGTATTGATATCACACAAACTATAATGTCAGAAGTGCAAGTAAACAGAACAACATTGGCAGCCTATGCAAAATTGGCAAACATGCAGAATACTTTAAGAACTTAAACAGGAACTAATCAGAACCCTTTACACTGCCTATGTTAAAAAAATCATTGAATACACAGTACAAACATGGGATCCCCAAAGTACAGTAAGAAGATTGAAAATGTTGAGAGATTAGCAACTATACTGGTACAGTAATGAGAGCCAGGCTATGAAGACAAGTTATGGAAGCTTATTCTAATAATAGGAGAGAGAACCAGAGGAGATATGACAACATGCAGAATTCTGGGGAATAGATGATGGGAATGGACAGTGTATTTCATGGGGGGAAATTAAACAAGAGAACACATGAGTAAGGAAGATGTGAGGAAAGTATTCATATGCAGTAAAGGTGGAATCCACCTCTAGTCACAGCTTAAAAAAAAGGTACAATGAAGTACTGTGGAATATATAAATATTGTAAATGGCTTACAGCTAGGTAATGGGACCCCAAGAGCTAGATCTTGCTTCCCATAGGTACAGCTAGGTATGCTCATACCTGTGGGTATGTATAGTCACATTCATATTAATTAATACTATAATTTAGAAAAATATAAAATAAAGGTAGCCCTTGGAATGCTGTGTAGTGTTTAAGCATACAGTTTAAAGTTCATAATCAACTCATATTCTTTACAGGACTTGAGCACAGTGGCTTTAGATGAAAATAATCTGTGGTTGATAGGTTCAGTTATTCGTCTGGGCTCCATGGCTAGTAAAGAAGTAGATCCTCGTAGAATCTCATCGGTATCGTGCAAGAGAACTACCTCCAATGACTCAATGCGAAGGTTAGTTATCCAATTTAGCATAATTGTGCGGTGAATTATCCAGTGAGATAGTGTATAAGTTTTGAAATACAAAATACTAAAACTAGTTCCTTGGTTGAGAGCAAGTTGCTGTCAGACAAAGAAGAAAATTAAAAGTATACCTCCTTAAAGTGAAACCCGGGGATCAATAGATAAACCAATTATCACTTTGGTAACTACCAAGTGGACCACTGCTTCAAACTGCCACTAGATGGCAGTATGCTACATATAAATAGGGTTGGGGGAGGTGGAAGCCTTCACTTAAAACCCCACACCACCCCATTATGCTGGGAAAAGTTGAAACATATAAGGAGAGAATGGGAGTAATCAAGAGACTGCCCAGAAAATACTATGACAATATTCTCATTTCTCTATTTCTAAGTTAGTCCCATGGTTGGTCCCTGAGCCAGCTCCCACGGAAGGAAGAAGGAAACGTGTTAAAAAATATTATAGAGAAATGAGCAGAAAATGGGAAAATAATAGCCTGAGCAGCAGAAGCCAAGAATAAGGGTCATAGGTTACTCAGGGAACAACTGATTTAGCTAGATCAGAGACAAGGTAAAATATAGGTAATGTATCCTAGTGTTCAGTGTATTTTATTGATATAAATATGAGGCTTATATCAGATTTTTTTCAGACCTTTTGGTGTTGTATTGATGGATATCACACCCCTCATCAAGCAACAAAGAGGCATTGCTAAGTCAGCTAATGACGGACAGGAAGATATACACCACTTTGCTGTATTCCACCCGTGAGTTTGTTCCAGATTTTATTAAATAAAAATGTTGCTGATTTTAGACAAATTTAGACAAATTTAACTAAAATAAATATAGGGATTGTATTTTAGAAATGGAAGTCAGATTTTGATGTACTCATAATGAAGTCACAAGAATGCAATAAACCTATGAGAAAATATTGAAGCTCCATGATGGGTTTGAAAACACATTCCTGAACTCCTAAGGCAAATGTTGTAGATCCTCTCTCAAGGAAAGTAATTCATTGGTCTTGCAGGACTTGGATAAGCTTTCTTGTCCCCAGTAATAGAACTCTATTATTAACTAGAAGTTTCAGCTCAGAAATGGACAACAGTGGACATAAACATCATATTACTATGCTTGTTTCTGATGTGGGGATTTATTATTTGCACTGTAATCACATTACTCTGAGTTTTATGCTTTCTACCACTGCATACTCTCACACGCCACTTGTTGCACTGTTTAGTCTCTACACCAAACATCCCAGTAAAATAATGTTGCATTGCAGCACCTGCATTATCTACTGCCACTATTTGCTGACCATTTTATCCCCCCCCCCCCCAAGAAATAATAATACTGTAGTTCTTTTTTCTGGTATTGTATTAAGTTTATCCAACAATACTTTTCCAGCATTTACTTTTTTTCTATAAGTAATTTAAGCATTGATCTTATTCAGGCTAATTTCAAATGTTGCTACTTCAGATGCGGTGAAAAAGAAACTCTGGATCTGAAGAAACTACTGTCGCGTAGTGATACAGTACGAGATAACAAGACAGGCTTCCAAGGAATCAGGTTTACATTTCAGCTTGTTAATGGAGATATAAAACAGGTAATATTGGTGAGAGGAAACTAAGATTGGAGATTTTCAGAACTGTTTACTCGTTTTATGGAAATATGTTTAGGTGTTTAACTTTAGAAAGTTGGACTTGTTTTTATCAGGTCTTTGTTGTGGAATGGGTACAAAGAATCTATAGATAAGAATACTAAGTGTGTGTGGAGTTGCACAGACTGGTGGAATATGAGAGGAATGGCTGTGGGATCAGGAAGTGGCAGTAACAGTTGATTAATATTCTATCCAAATCAGGCGCTTGTTTTTGTAAACTGAGTATTGTATTAAATAAGATTTTCATGTAGCATCTTCAATGACTGGGTAAGGAGTCATTGGTGCATTGAAATAGGAACAAAATAAAGGAAACAAATAATGTAGGAAGAGATGTTCATAGTCATTGTTCAAACTCAGTTGTGTGTGCATGAAACATTTGTGTTGTATGAATTTGATAAATTGAGATTGAAACAGTTGAGATTGACAGTCTGAGGAGCATGTGTTTTATTAGGAGAGATCGAGCAGAGATCAATTACTGTATGTCATTTAAAGATATTAAGCTCCATAGCCTGTAATTTGGAAGACTGAGTGGATTCTATTATATATTTTCATATTGAAGGACTGGATGATGAATTAGTGGTGAAGGGAGTACATATATTAGAGGAATTTGAGAGGAGAGGAAGGTAAAGAAGATGGATAGGTATGTTGATGTGTGAGAAATCATAATATGCCCAGTACTTGAGTTGTGAATGACAAACATGTAGCATGGCAACTACTGCAGATAAAATTTGTTACGAGGTAATTAAGGAATTGCTGATTATGATAGTTATATTTGCAGCTTCAAGAGGACAACTCACATTATGTTGCTCTTCGGGATGTTCCTGTATCTCTTCGTTTGGGTCTGTCTGATGTAATTATGCCTGGAGATGTACGCAATGACCTGTACATAACAATTTTGGCAGGAGAATTTGCAAGAGGAGCTAAAACTTGTGACCGCAATGTTGAAGTAACTGTTCGAATTTGTGATGAGAAAGGGAATATGATACCGGTAAGTAATAGAAGGCTGTGTATAGTTTTAAGATGGTTGACAAACTTTAAATATTAATCTAGAAAATTTTAATATAGAAATAAAGTACGATTAACAGCAAATAAGCAAACTATTGATCATGTTATGAAAAAAATCACAGTATTTAACCCTTAAAGTGCAGTTATCATCATATGTTGATTCCTGGGATAATGTGGTTATCATCATATGTTAATTTTAGTTATTATTACATAGTTTTATACAAGGGATGTACAAATCCACAAGGGCTGTGACGAGGATTCGAACCTTCGTCTGTGAGCATCCTAGACGCTGCCTTAATCGACTGAGCTTCATTTGCAGTGATTGTTCCTCTGTGAAGCACTGGTGAGGATGCTTAGACGAGGTACTGAGTTGGCCTTGCCAAATGGAATGATGCCATCTGCTCATATTAGTGGAATTCACTTGGGGTTGAGAGAGAGGTGGAAGTGTTCTCAAGCCTCGAGTGGATTAGACCACCACCTGGTATTAACCAGAAATAGCAGATTAGAGGTGGTTTACATTGTTTGGGGTTTGTTTGATGATATGATACTGCTAAACATTACATTACTTTGAGAGTGGTTGTGTGTTTTGATTGCCTTTCTTGAATTTTCATGGCATTTCACTCGGTGGTGGGTTTATCTCTGATCCCCATGAGCCTCCAGAACTGTAGAAGAGGCAGGACAGTTTGCATTGGTACTTGTCCCTGGCAAGTCAAAATATTCATAGAGGAACCTGAGAGGAACCTGATGTGTTTGTCATGTCCTATTAATACTGGTGACATAAGCTGAACAGATCTTCTGGGGTGCTACCCTGAAAGGAAAATTTAATTACATTGAACATTTTTTGTACAATCCTAAAATTGGAAACAATACAAAGATCACTTACTGTATTCCTTTCCTATGTGCCATAAATAAATATCATAATTATATATTAAAATTTTGATGGTTTTAATAATTTGTTTTGTTGTGCCATTTGTAGGGTGTTATACACCAAGGGTGTGGCAAAGGACCTCTTGATGAATACCGTTCAGTGACATACCATCACGAAGGCAAGCCAAGATGGGCAGAAACATTCAAGATTGCTCTACCCATTGAAGAATTTAAGAAGGCTCATGTCAAGTTTACTTTCAGACACAGGTAAATGACATATAAATAATATTTTTTTGTTATGTCTTTAATTGGTTACCTTATAATGTTGTTAAAAATAAATCCAGCATTTAATGTAGTGAAATGCCTCTTTCTGATTTGCCACTTTGTAGCTTATTTATGCTATAACATAGCAATGACCAAGCCCTTAGAGAAACACAACAGGCTTCTAGACCCACGAATGCGTGCCACAGAAAAGAGCCAAAATCTGACCCTGTTGAAGACATTTAGAGGAGAAGACATTTAGACAGAGATTGCCTCAAAAGCCGAGAAAAAATCTGCCAGAAAATAAAAGTGCTCCAAACAAGCAACTACTTGTTGCTAATGAAACAATACAATCAGTCATTGCTGCAGACACTGCTGCTCTGATACATTATAAAGTAAATCATATTGCAGTACCAGCACACACCAGGGCTGGGAAAGGGAGCGAGGGAGGAATGCCACCTCATGCTATGCTTGGGGTCAGTTGTAGTTCAACTTGGCACTGCGGCAAATCTCTGACACAGATAAGATCTCAAGCGTAATTGGGCTCTGTCTTAGCACAGGAAGTCTTCCATGCTTTAGGTGTGCTTCTCAGCATGGTACCCACGTTATTTGTGTGGGTGCCTGAGGCACGGTAGAAAGGAACCTAGGCCACAGACCTGTAGGTTAAAATTGCCCATGTGAAAGAAACACAATGGGCAGACTGCGAGGGCATAAGAAGATAAGACAGGCACAACCCTAGTCAAAACAGGAAAATGACCTCCCAAGAGGAGGCAACACTCACTTCCCAAGGAGGAGGATGAACTAACACAAAGACTCAGAGAGAATGAGCATCTTCCTCACTTCCTTTTTATTTCTCCACATCTGAATACACTTATCTTCCATGTGCAAACGCTTCTAACAGGTTTTTAAGTCTACTGGTAATTAAATAGAATGTTGGGGTAATTAGGAACTGTTCCTCTTCTTTCAGATCTACCAATGATTTGAAGGATAAAAATGAGAAGCCATTTGCGTTGTCTTTCGTGAAATTGATGCAAAATAATGGGACGACATTACTTAACACAGAACATGAACTGATTGTTTATAAGGTAAGAACTTAGCTTTTATATATAGCAGCAATTAATGGAAAAGATCTGTGTTTTCATCTTTGGAGCTTTAAATTAAATGTCTAATTCTACATGCCTTATTCTATACTAATTCAGTTAACCTAAGAATGTGTATTATATGTTACACGATTTTATCAGCAAAATTTTAAAATCATGAGGTGTGCTACAGTATGTGATGTTAAGAAGTGTAAGTTGCTGGTAGCAACTAAATGGCTTGCTCTTATATGAGTTTTTTATATACTCAAAGCCTTTTATGTTTTATTTAAAGATTGATGGAAAGAAATGGAACGATAATGACAATAATTATCTCAATCTACCCTGGCAACGAGTTGATGGTGAAGAAATTGTGAAATCATGGAATCATGGTGTTGCCCCCTCACTGAAGGACAGCTTCACAATTTCCACCACCTTCTGCTCAACAAAACTCACACAAAATGGTAATGTGGTGCTTTGGGTATCATAGAGTATGATTATTAATGTCATGCTGAAACTTTCACCTGTTTTACTCTGCTAACATTAAGTCATCTGTCTTCTTGTTACTTTTAATAGGGAAGGAAAACACTGATAGTTTTATATTCCTGTTTACTCAGCTGAACTTCTTCGCTTGTTGGAGTGGGGTTGGAGTGGCTCTCAAAATAGAGACACGCTGGAGTCGTGTCTTCAAGGACTTCGCCATGTGCCCCCAGAGGAGCTGATGGTTTTCCTGCAGGACACTCTGGATGTGCTTCTAGAAATCCTCATGAACAACTCTACAGATGATGACAGTGACAATAAAGTGTTCGAAGCTTTGGTAAATGGATTTTTTAATATTTTAATTATACATTTGTTTTAGACACCCAACCCATGCAACTGAAAATAAGGTAGATACTTTATTTTTTGATGTATGGGTTGGGTGTGAATTTTTTAGTCACATTATTATATATTACTTTGTGTAAAAATTTTTTTTACATTGGGGGCTGTATAAAACTGTAGAAATGAACAATTTATGAGGACAAAAACATTTTCTGTTTGCATTCCACTGCAGAGTATTCCATCAATTCCATTGATAAAGTTCTCCCGTACATATTAAAGCACTGTTTGACCCTGAAGTTAACGATGCCTTCAGCCTTACTTTATATCAGTTTCAACTTTATTTTATTATTAAATTGGATGCATAAATAATTTGAACATAATTCATTTGCTCATGCACCTTATTACTGTGTCTAGTACCCGTATCAACCAAATTCATTGCTGTTCTGCATTTGTTTGTCACCTTTACATATTAAAAGGGAAGTATAGCACCTCGACTTAACAAAGCCCAATGAACTTTATGCATCTCATTCTGATTAAGAATGCTTGTTCCATGGAAAATGTCCTGGTTAAGCAATCGTGCAGTAATCATAATTATTTATAATCATATTTAGTAATCATAATCATATTTAATGGTCTACTTTCTGTGCAATACAGTATTCCTTAGCTGTTCCATTAGGCTAAATCCTGCTGGTTTCATGCACACCATCATGCACAGTCAAGGGCAATCAAAATAATGCACTGAAACATCAGTGGAAGTCTTTGCAATATGTGCATTGATATGTGTTGGGCTTAGTGGTTAATAGCTACTTTGGCATTATTCTTGCCTCATGGAGCATCTTAGTGGAATAGCTCAGGAATTTGAAAAGCTACTTTCTGAGTATGACACTTGTACATTCAAGCCTTTGAGTCCTTGATTTTCTTGTATGCAGAGTTTTTTCATTATGTCAGTGTATGATAGAGCTCAAGGCTCTTGTCTTAGCTATGGTGCCCTAATAGCCAACACTAGATGTCAAGTGGCTAGGTGAGAATGTAGTAGCAGTTTGATTAGAGAGTTAATAGGTGTACTTTATAGTACTCACCTAGTTGTGCTTGCGGGGATTGAGCTCTGGCTCTTTGGTCCCGCCTCTCAACTGGTGTACAGATTGATGATGCCAAGCTGTGCTTGGAAAGGCTTTGAGTGTGTGAGTGAGTAAACATTCTGTAATGACTATCAAGATACTATCTAGTACATTTGGTGAAGTTGACTTAGGGAACATCAGTGTCATGCCCAGAATATATCTTATTTTTTAATCCCACTGATTGTTTTTTTTTTTTCGAAGATATACGTCATAACAATTGCAACAGACAAAAACAAACATGAAGCATTCCAGCCAGTTCTTGACACGTACATCCAACAAAACTTCCATGCTACCCTTGCATACAAGTAAGGCATTATTTTGTATTTCTGGTAGGAATACCTTGCTAGTATCACTTTGTTTTGCAGGACAGCAGCAAGTTCCATATTATTCAATATTCACAATTTTAAGTTTTTGCATTCTTTCAGTTTATAATTGTTAGATTGTAGGAATGATATCTATTCCCAATACTGTACATATCTGTATTTTTTATATCTAAAGTTGCACCTGATAAAATTAATATCCTTGTTGGTATTTTGGAATGTGAACATTTACATGAGGTCATTGGCTGCACCTTTAATAGGAAGTAATTTTTAATTTAATGTCTTTTCAGTAAGTTGATCCATGTCCTAAAATACTATGTAGAAGAGGGTCAGAACACAGATCTACAGGAGACCTTGAAGAAAGCAATGAAGTGCCTTCAGTATGTTTTCAAATTTATTATACGTTCCAGGCAACTTTTTGTTGAGTAAGTTTATATATAACTTTATGTATTTGCTTGTGTTCATGCACGTGACTTTAGGTTCTTTCCACATTAATTGCACTAAGGAGATTCACTGTTGTTTTAGTCATAACTGAATGTATTATAAGTTTTTTTTAAATGAAATTTGGATTAATGTCATGTGAAACTACTTATGTGAGGTAATATGTTGAATTAGTCATTTAAGTAGAGAGGCGTTGCTTTCTGTTTGTTGCATTTGTGTAGCTATAATGTGTTGCCTTTGTGTAGTTATGATTTGCTACCTTTGTTTAGCTATAATTTTTATCTTTGAGTAATTATAATATGTTGTATTTTTCTGTTATACCACTTGGTTGCTGCCTTAGTCAGGGTCCTGCTGGACCCCTGGACAGCTTCATGTATGATGCAGTTTGACATTCTGTATGACACTCCAGCCATCTTTTAAAACATGCCTCCTTGGTCATGCTTGTGCAAGGCAGACATTGTAAAATACCCAGTATTCATTCTTGGACAAAATTATCTCTGGAAGGTTCATTCTTATAAACTTTAAGCTCTTTCAATCACTACATAGCATCACAAGGGCCAACTAGCAGTGCCTGGCACAGGGTAGCCTCAAGAAGAGTCAGCCGAAAGAAGATACACGAATACTTCAGAGAAGTATTCGTGTACCTCAGTCTTATGACTGAGGTACACAAATTTATGATTCGCCTCAGTCTTATGACACCCTCAGCTCCCTCACCTCTGCTAGGGTGAAAGATTTGGGTTCCTGCTTACAGTAGGCTATGAGAAAATCTGAGTTACCTGGTGAGATGTATAGGCCCTGAGGTACCAGTGTATAATCTCTGAGGAACCACTGAGTATTCCCCATGAAAGAACATTGAATTATTCTCAATGCTCTATTTTAGACCTAATTATGCTTCATATTGTGATGTCATTGGATTTGTCCTGGCAGATTATATGGTAGAGGGCAGGAAGAATTTGAGAAGAGTCTGCAGAAGGTGTTGGAAGCAATGGCCTCTATGATGAAGCACACTTTGGACACCACTCTCACCGTGCAGGCTCATTGTCTCAAGTACATTACTACAACCATTCCTGACATCATAACCAATTTTGATCCTGTTACAATGAGGTAAACTAAAATAAGTTCGTTTATTTTGGTAAATTTGAGTATTCATTTCATACAGACTACTAATATTCCATATTGATAGCTGATTTACTGCATTGAAAGGTAATATTTCATCATTGAATATTTTTTTTCTGTACATGTCTGTAATTTCTGCTTCTCTGCTCTTCTATGTTTAGGCAAGAATTTTCAATCATTTTGTGTTATATTTGTGCATCATTGAAACATTGAAAGTGTTCTTGCAAAATGTGAAAATTTAATTTGACAGCTGCATCCTTGTGAAGATGATCGATAACCTTGATCAGAAGCGCATCCCAAAGCAAAAGTTGATGACTGTGAATGAAATCGTTCACAGTGAACTCTTTAAGATCCCAGACTGTCGACGAGTCTTGCTTCCATCATTCGTTAATCACATCCGGCGCCTCTTGGCTTCCAACGAGGAGGTAAGCCATTACTTAGTTTCCACCTTTTCTCTATCATACAATTCACCATTTTTGTTACTGGTATATGTGATGTAAATAAATGTGTATATGTAAATACTGCATATTCTATTTAATTGGTGAAGGTAATTAGCATATCTTGTGCATGATTCAAATGTTCTGTAATGTATATATAAATTGTGTATATCCTTTGCAACACTAAGCAGCTTGTTTGTAATTAAAATGCCTCGGCTTGATTTACTTTTGTTTAAATATTTTCTTTATAACTTGCATGCATGATTAATTCTTTTGCATTGCTTTTTGTGGTGGTTTGAATTTCTTTGTAGATCCTTATCATGTATGAGATTTTGCTTTTGCAGTATATTTTATCAGGTCATAAGCTGTGTATTGGTCTAACTGTCATTGGAATTGTTCCCGGGACTACCTCCTGTACGTGTCAGTCCTCGGAAAATGCACGCAGTACATTACAGTAATGTATATGTATTATATGCATACAGTGAAATTTAACTTATTCAAGTTAATTGGCAGTGAACCTCATGCAGTTTTTAGAGGTACTTAAAAAGCAAATTTGTGTGATTACTCTTAATGTCTTACACTGTACGGCTATCGCCTGTTACAACTGGCAGTAACCCCACAATCTGGCCTTAGCCTCCAGTCCAGTTGTACTAAGTAAACTATAATATGACCAATGTCTAGGGATACTGGTATAGAAAAAGAATGGATTAAACTACTGGTTAAAAATAAAACATTTCATTAATGAAAATAGGTGCAGAAGGATAGAGCAAAATTCTCTGTTGCCAAGATTCTCTTGGCAACAACCAAGAGAATCTGTCTGTACAGAGATTTAACCACATCTAAGCATATTTGCCATGCCCAGCTCTCAAAATCTTCTTTTCAAAGAAAAAAAAGTAAAAAAAAAAAAAAAAAAAAAAAAAAACTCGGGACTATTCTTTTGACAGCCGCAATTCTCTATGGTATTACAGCCCTTCTAAATATTTAAGCTATGGAAACATATAGTACTTCAATTAACAAATGAGCTTGAATTATCTTGCATTGCAGAACTAGTTTCTTGTTTATTATATTTGTTAATTAGTTGCCTGTATTCCTGGTGAATTAGTTTCATGTGTACTCCTATAGGCATACTATTAATTTGTAATAATTTTTGTATAAGTTTTAATGGAGATACCATCTTGTAGTGTTTGGGGGGCACAGACATTCACCAGCTATGACTATGAACAGTTTTCAGATATTGCTACCAAAATACTTTGTAAAGGCACCAAAGAAGATGTGTAACATTTTGAAGAGGAGTGCTTAATAATGCACAAGTTTTTATCAACTTTGCCATCATTTTTGCTCCTGGGAATTATAACCAAATCAGACCACCACAAAGGCATATATCCTCTCCTCTTTCCTAGCCTTCTTCCTGCCACCTGGTGATAAATCAATGCAGTTCTGTGTTGGTTATCTCTATAAATGCCAACTGTTCCTAACAGATTTTATAGCTCTGTCATTGTTCAGTGGCCATGTCTCTTGATCCTTTCCTTAGCAGTGTACAATTCCTCATGATTCTCATTATCATGATTCCTCATGATTCTCATTATCATGATTCCTCATGATTCTCATTATCATGATTCCTCATGATTCTCATTATCATGATTCCTCATGATTCTCATTATCATGATTCCTCATGATTCTCATTATCATGCTTCCCCCTCCCCCTACCCATCTGCTTTCTATACATTGTATATCAGGACTGGTTCTCCTATATCCACTATCCCAGGATCCTGAAATATAGGACAAGAGGCACACCTTCATCCTGGATTGATCTTTTTATTACTGTATATGAGAAGACCCCTCATGTTATCATTTCTGAGCTATATAAAATGTATCTCCAGAACTTAACCATGCTCAAGGAGCAACCATCTTAAAACTTCATGTTGCTTGTAAACTGAAATACCATTTAATGCCTCTTAAAAATGTTCTTTATTAAGTTAAAATGAATAATGTCGTATTGATAATTGTCATACCTATTTAAATGTGTGAATTTTTGCATTATGGTTTAATTTCAGTCCACGTAAGCAGTGAACGGAAAGGGCAACATTTGTGCTGTATAGCCAAAAAAAAAAATATATATATAATATAATTAACAGTATATTTTATTAATACTGTATATAATTATTACACTGAATATTTTATTAATATATAATTATTACACCGAATATTTTATTAATATATAATTATTACACCGAATATTTTATTAATATATAATTATTACACCGAATATTATTACTAAGAAATTCAATGAATTTTCCCAATATTTCATATTTGCTAGCAGCATTGTCTTTTCTACACTTAGTATAAACGTTTGAACTCCCGGTGTCATTTATCACTTGGTAAATTAACTATAAAAACAAAAACAAAGCTTTATTAAAAAGTTTACATGTAAAACTTATTGCCAAGCTTCCTAGACAGGGAGGTAAGAGTTATGTGGCTCTAATGTAGCTTAATAAATGGCATTCAGCATGAAGTGCCAGCCACCCCCTTTTTCAGTCCCAGTGTATAATGCATTTGTGCTGTAAGAATTATTGACCCCGATACTAATAAAAATGTTGTACTTTAAAACCGAAAACTCACTGCACACATATAATTGATATATATAAAGCTCATGGATCATATGCTGTACAATACAATCAGTACAGTACGTTTCTAACATTTCATTATGTTTAAAAGTTTCATTATAATTACCAAACTAAAATTACAGCATCCCTCAAAACTATATAAAAATAGTGAGGCTGTCATGTGAGTTCTTGCACACCTAAACCCCCCAGTGGATTAACGACAACAGCTATCCTATGATAACCCAAGATTTGCCACATGGCACTGTTTTTTGTAAGGCCTGTTTAATCATCACTGGTAAACACAAAACAAATATGCAACTAATGATAGGATTAAACTAGGTTTGAGTCAACATAAGAACTCTGTAATTAATAAATAACTTTAACATGTACAAAGGTAAAAGCAGACTATATTACATTAAATATACTGTGTTTGCTTACAAAATTTCATGTATGTTTTTGCAAAAGCATATATAGAAAGGCTAGATGATAAGTAAAGTTTATGACATGTTGGAGATAAGATTCCATAACCAAGAAGATCCGAATGATAGCAAGAGAAGGAAGCAGATACTGTGGATACAATGTCAGAGAGAGAGAGAGTGAATATAAGAGTGAGTTTATGTTTGGCGAGAGAGAGCGAGTGAGGAAGTGACTGTGTGTGTGTGAGTAAATGAGTATGTGTGCGAGTGAGTGAGTAATTACCTAAGTGTAGATACAGAATGAGAGCTGTACTCATGGTATCTTGTCTTCCTATTAGTATTTTTCGTTTGAAGCTTCGAAACTGCTGATGGCTTTGGCATCGACTACTTTTTCACTTGTTCCAATTGTCTACTATATTTGTAAAGGAAAACTTTCTAATATTTTTTAGCAATTGTTTCCTTGGCTAGAAACTATGATTTCTTGTTCTCGAAGTTGCAGGTTTCAAGAATTCTTCTTTGTCAATTTTGTGGATTCTTGTTACTATTTTGTATGTAATGATTACCTCTTTTTCTTCTACCTTCTAGCTTTAATATAGTTAACACCTCTAGTCTCTCCTCATAGCTCTTGTTTTCCAGTTCTGGAAGTTATTTAGTAGCATGTCTTTGTACCTTTTCCAGTTTGTGTGTCTTAAGAAATGGGCACCATACAACCACTGCGTATTCCAAGTTTGGTCTCACAAAAGTCGTGAATAATTTCTCTACTATTTTACTAGCCTTGCATTGGAAAGCATTGCATATTCTCCTTACATAATGTCCTTTATGTGGTCCTCTGGTGACAGTCTACTATCCAGAGCCCCACCCCCAGGTCTCTTTCTTTGCCAGTTTATTAATATCATTACAGATAATTTGTAGGTTGCTTTTGACCTATTTTCTTCTAGTCCACATTCCATAACAAGACATTTATTCACATTGAATTCCATTTGCCAAGTGTTGCGCCTTACTTATTTTATCTAGGTCACCTTAAGGGCATGACAATCATCTAAGTGTCTTATCTTCCTTAGTATCTTAGCATCATCAGCAAACATGTCCATATAGTTCTGTATTACTTCTGGTAGATTTTTATAAAAGACAAACATTACTGGTGCAAGAACTGAACACTCTGGTACTCTACTAGTAACACTTTTTCCAGTCTAATACATTGCCACTGATTACTGCCCTCATCTTTCTGTCAGAAAATTGTTCAGCCATGTCAGCAGTCTACCTGTCACTCCTCCAACATGTTACAGTTTATAGAATAACATTTTGTACAGACTGTCAAAAGCCTTTTTTAGGTCCAGATAAATATAGTCACCCCAACCATCTCATTCCTGTAAAATCTCTGTGGCTGTATCATAAACACTAAGTAAATGTGTGTGTGTTTGTGGGTTAGAGAGTTGGTGTGCAAAGTGAATGTGTGTGAGAGTAGCAAGAAGCAGGTACTGTGGATTGATATTTATATTTTTCATACATTTTTGTGGTGCCTCTTTTTTATTTTCTCTGTGTGATGACTGTTCACTTGCTTTTAACTTGAACTTCTGATCCATTGCTGCTTAAAGGTTATTTTTATCATAAAGAAATTTGTCTTTATCGGAGGGCCTCTCAACTGTTTCCTGGTGGTAATGTGCTGGTACTGCAAAGCTTAAGGATCACATCAGGCCACTGAGACCCATGCTCACTGGGAGCCAGAACCAAAATCTCTCACAATGAAGTAAGAGGGTGCTTGGGGGAAAACCAACCAGAAAGTCAGTGATAGTTTGCCACAGGTGAACAACCCAACCCCTAATTCACTTAACCACCCAAGGTCCCAGCCTGCAAATATTCCACAATCACTGGGTTGGCTGACCTCCACCTTATGATTATGTTGCATACCACCTACCTTGTGTGTGCAGTCACACACAAGGTAGATTCATCTTTGAGTGTGCAGTGTGTGCTATTGCAGGACTTTCCTGCCTCTCAAGCTGCAGCCTCTTTGTGATTATTAAATGTTTTTGTAGCCCTCAGTTCGTTGACTCACAGGTGCCAAAAATGGCAACTTCTAGGTTTCATCTTTTGCTATTTTGATGGGAATCTCATCTATTCATCCTGTTTGTGGAATATTTCAGGGGGCTTTGCTCTGAAGAAGTATTCCTTCTCTTCCTCCCTCCCTCCCAGTCTATGTACCCTGGTGATGTAGGTTCTGGCACTTCTTATGTGACAGGTAGTGGGTCTCAGGTATTTGGGGTTTCCTGATTAGGTTCCATTGTTTCCATTTGATTCTCTTTGCTGTCTTTTTTCCTAGGTGTCTTCCCTGCCACTGTCAGTTGGGTGTCCACTGAGTCCCTTCCCTTCCCCAACCCCACTTTCCTTGCCAGAGTGCATCGGAACTCCAAATTCATGGCTTGGAAATGCCTCCCCTTCCCCCAACATGAGTGTCTAGACTCCTGTCTTCCTCAGAGTCTCACTTAGAGGGGCCTTCAGCTTGTTTAAGTGTGTGCATTTTGTTGTCACTTGCAGCTGCTAACTTTTAAGCTCCCAGTCCTCATCCTGAGGGCAGAGTATTTTTAGCATTTGGGAAGGGGAGTTGGGGGGGGCCAAAATATTTTTTTCAGTCACTAATGGCTTGTTCATCATTGCTTTGTTCCAGTTTCTTGATACAAAATATGATTGTTATTGTTGACAAGTTTAGAGTCTAGCTTGACTCTTGGTTGCATAAAATGGACTCAGTTTCTGGCTTCTCTGTGTCTTGGAAGTTTCTTTTTCTTGTTCCCTGCAGGGAAGTCATTTTCTCCTTCAAGAACCAGATTCTGGTCCTGGCTCCCAGTAGATCAGCATGGATCTCATAAGCCTGGCATGTAGGTTAGGTTTAGCAGTTCCAGTGAGTAAGTCCTTGGGAGCTAATGAAGGCCTATCAGAAAATGTTTCATTACATTCAGTGCTTGATTTTCCCATGGTTCATCAGCAGCTTCTTCTTTTAACAATGCCTTATCGACTTTTGTTACCAAAGCGCTTTACAGTAAACTCCTCTGCATCTAGAATACTTAAGGGATAGGTCAATCTGGATAGTGAGTTACAGTAAATGGCTGAAGGTATGATATCCAAACCACACATCAGAAAATGAAGAAACGAGGATGTTTCAGAAACATCAGATGTGTCAAACTTCATAATGGATACCAGTCTGGATACATTAATATTCCAGATAAGGAAGGGTTTAGTACACTTAAATTTTGTTCAAAATTTCATATATGCAAATTGGTTTGCATATATTTATCCACCTGTTAGTAAGATGTCACACAAAATTAAAGTGATGCTAAGCACTATAGGCAGTAATTAGTAACACTTACCTTACTTAAATTTATTTGGAAGAGCTGTATGTAAAGTGTTCCGCCCAATAACCTCATGCTCTCATTTACATTATAACGACTATATGTGTGTATATTTACATTTGTATAGATATACAGATATTTACATTTGTATAGATATTTGTATTAGATATTTGTATAGATATTTACACATTAAATAATAATACAGTAAAGTTCTTAAAAATTTAAAAGGTTAGATAATTGGCAGTTCTAAGTAGAGGAGTTTACTGTAATTGTCTTGACTTTGTTTTTTTGCCTAATACATGAGCCCACTCCTCATCCCTGATCCACGACCTTGCCGGCTCCTGGTTCCTGCCTGATTCCCCACCCTGCCCTGCCCCTACCCGGGTCCATGCTCAACTACGCCCTTAACCATGGCCCTCTCCCTCTGCCACCATGTTACCTTATGCCTTCCTCAGATGACAGATTATGAGGTTATAATGAGAAAGGAGAGAAAAAAGACGAAACTAAAAAAACTCCTGGATCTGGACAACGCCGCTCAGTTGACTGAAGATCGCACCATGACAGAAGAGGTGAGGATTCACACAAAAGGGTATCATTGTAACCGAAAGTATGTCTGTTGTTGAATATTGTCTGTCCACATTTTAGAGAACATGCATAGGCTGGGTTCTGTTGAATCATGTGATGCATATTATTAAATCTCATTTAAAGACATCAGTAGAATTACTTTTTCTTATTTTAGAAGAAGTGAGCCGCTCTGAGTAATGTGTTAGGATAAACTCTGTATGAATGTTCATGTCTCTAATATACAATTATTCTATGCCTTAAGAAATTTTAATTATAAGCATTATAAAAACTTTATTCTTAGATTTTTAATATGAATTTGAATTATTATTTGGGACTAATATCTTGTGTAGTAATTATAATTATTTTCATATTTTGTGTGTGTATATTATCGTGTCCATCCATGAACAATTGTACGAGGCTCTTGTCAAAATGTCAGTTATTTCTAGCACATTAAGGAGTCTTGTTTTGTGATTATGTACCTGCACCTTGATTGTACCTGGATGGGGTTCTGGGAGTTCTTGTACTCCCGAAGCCCATGAATTGTAAGAGCAGATGTAATTACTGCACCTTACTACTGTATACTCCTGGGTCATGGGACAAAAGGGCTTCCCCTCCCACCCAACAAGGAGGGAGGAGGAGACAAACTAGTTGGGGGCTGGTGGGACAAAGTTTTTTTTTTGGGGGTGGGGGTTGTTTTGATATTTTGAAGGAGTTAGTCTTATTTTTCAACCATGCAGTAGTCTGTTTTGATTCGCCTACCTTTCTGGTTGATATCCTTGTCAATGGCAAGATGATAAACTTTAAATGTAAAGTGTTCATGAGACATTGCTTCCTGCACCACTCTGAGAGAACCAGGTCCCCAGTGGGCAATACGAACTCTGGGATTGATGACTTCAAGTAGTATGGCACTTAATCAGTAAGCTAGCTCCAGGATACCTCTGGGACTGACCTGGAAATTTGGAATGTCATTACATTCAACACTGGTTTTACTGCCTTATGAATTAAAATCTGTATCTCAAATGAAAAAATAAGTTACACGTTTTAAAGGAAAAATAAAACCCATTACAGTATCTCTAGTTCTTTATAGAATTGCATGTCTTTTGTGACAATTTAGCTGGTCCAGTGCAACATAATCTCACAGACACGAGAAATGCAAACCACTTGGTAAATATTGTTATCTTGAGGTTATCTTGAGATGATTTCGGGGCTTTTTTAGTGTCCCCGCGGCCTGGTCCTCGACCAGGCCTCCACCCCTAGAAGCGTGACAGCTGACTAACACCCAAGTACCTATTTTACTGCTAGGTAACAGGGGCATAGGGTGAAAGAAACTCTGCCCATTGTTTCTCGCCGGCGCCTGGGATCGAACCCAGGACCACAGGATCACAAGTCCAGCGTGCTGTCCGCTCGCCCGACCGGCTTTTCCCTTGTTGGGGAAAACATTTTAACTGTTGGTTTTGTGATGAGTTCATCCTTTTTGACAACTATGACAAAACTTGACAAATATTTTTAAAAATTATTGATATGATTTTGTATAATGGTTAAAAGCCCTTGAAGAATTACTTCCGTCTTTGCTAAAGAATTCCATGTTAGTTTGACCATTGCTAGTACTGAAAAATATGAATGTGTGGAAAGAACAAAATTTGACTTCCGAGAACAAGCACAGAGTGCAGGATACCTTCACAGTCTCCCTGGCCTGGAGTCTAAAACACATCAAACCAACTAGTCTACAAGCATGTATGGTATGCTATGGACACTACAAGGGATGAAGCAATTCATAGGCAAAATGGCCTATGAAAAAAGAAGCAAGGAATTGATCAGCACGTTATTAGAATGGTAATAATGAGGCAGAAACATTGTACCAGGCCGAGTGATGGTGTGGAACATAGAAAGCCATCATCAATGGGAGAAGAGAGAGAACGCCCTATTGTTTATTTAGGCAGCAAATTTCTATTGAAGCTTATTTGATATAGAGTATATATAACCACCTATTCACAACATTTTAAATATAGTGATTGTTTATATTTTATCATGGCTAGTTTCCCCTGATTATATATTTTAAATTAGTGGAATAAGAGATAATGTAATGAATTTTGTTATATAAATAATGTTAACAATTTGTTTATCACTAAATTTATTAATACCTTTACTGTGTTTTGTTAAAAAAATGTATTTACTCTTGTATTTAACTTTGTTAATTGGTAAATATTTTAAGAGTTTATATTTGGTAAAATGTATATAATAATATTAACTTGATGCTGAGAGTGGCAACAAAATATAAGAGTGGCAGTAATGTAGAAAGATACTAAAAATAACCGCTGCTGTTATTTTATATTTTCACTAATCGAGATGTGCAGTACATAGATGCTGGCTGATACAACTTACCCATAGCTCTTGTTTCTACATAATTATATTTTGGTTGCCTTGGTGTGCTTTGATGTATATAGACTAATTTGAAGTAGCTACAGGACTAGTGGTCTGCTAATATTATGTTCTTGTCTGCCCCGTCAGACACTCTTAACTCTGTCCCACAATGTACCCTTAACTATATTCACCACTCGCCCTTAACTCTGCTCAACATTTCCCCTTTTAACTCTGCTCACCACTCACACCTTGCCTGCACTTACCATTTATCCTTAGCTGTGTGTATAGGTCAGCCTTAACTATATCAGTAGGTTATCCTTAGCTTTGGTAGCAGGTTATAGCTTATTGCTCAGAGGTCATTTAATCATATCTGTACCTATCATCTTATAATGTAACCCATCAGTGACCTATGAAACATTCCTCCTCTATGGTACCAGAGCTCCTTTCCTGTTGAGCAACCCAGTCTACTGAAAAATTGTAGTTTAGCTTGTTAGCTTAATGACGATGATTTTAGGCTTTTCAATTATAGTTCAGTGTCACGATTATAATTTCAGTCCACCATTACTGGCACCATTGCAGTTCAACATCACTGTCACTATTGCAATTCAAGATCACTGTCACCATTGCAGTTCAAGATCACTGTCACCATTGCAGTTCAAGATCACTGTCACCATTGCAGTTCAACATCACTGTTACTCATCACACATTACTAAACCGTTTACTGCTGCAGTTTGATACTGTGCTCACACCATTATCTTCTCGTATTGTATGTTAGCAATCTCAACCCAACCTCACTGTTTCAATTCTTACTAATCTTTAACCTTACTTTAGTCTCTTCAAAAGGAAACAAACATTACTTTTAAATTGATTGATTAGCATAATATTGGCTTCAGTGGCCCAGTTTGGTGGCATGTGGTTGAAGAGGTGTCGGGCATCTCTCCATCTCTCGGGCAGCTACCATCTTTCTGGGTTTGGGTAGACTAGATGTCATGTTAGTTCACATATATATATATATAAGTATACTGTATATTAAAAACAAATTTAGGTGAGTCCCACTTTTATATATATTTATATATATATATTTTGTTAATGTTCAGTATTTTATTCTCCTTTTATTTTAATGCATGTAACTTTTTTAATTTTTTTGTTTTATTATTATTATGCTTGGTGTTCAATTTTATTTTGTTGAATAATTTAGAAATTACAGTACTGTAGCGTCAATTGCATTTTGTCACCCGATTTATGGGTGTATGAATAGTAGAGTAGCTGTGTGATACAACTGAAAAATAATTGCATACCAGTAGTTAGGGTTTTTGTATTAATTTTCCTCTCTTGTTATCAAGTTGGATTTGTGCGTTAAAATTCTGGGAGACATTCTGGACGTGCTGTTTTCCAAGGATGTGGGTGATACTTCTGAAGACATTAGTCTGCTCTCCACCAGACTACTTGAAGATATTCTCTCCACTGTGTTCAAGATGACCCGAGATGAGCCACTAATTGTGAGTCCATTTCAGAAAGATAAAGTTTTTTATTTGTGCTTTCTTGATTAGTGTATGTTGCTTTGCATAGTATTCTTATATAATAATTATTTATTTGTTAATATAGTAAAACATTGGTAAAGACACATGTACTCTATATAGTTTTGGAGATCTAACTGTACATTATTCTGAATATAAAGGTTCATATCTGATTTTCAAGTCTTTTCCTTGGTTTTAATGATTAATAAAATCTTGCAGTGCAAGTTTGTGAGTGTACTGGTTGCCCTTTTTCGACAAATGTCAAAAAATCACTTCGAGAACTTCTTTTGCCAATTTCAACACTCAGACCAGCTCTGCAACTTTCTCCTGGACTTACTCATGGTGGTGGAAAACCTTGTAAAAGATCCAGTGTTTCCTGCAGATTGGGCAGAAATGATTCTTCTACAGAACAGGTTAGTCTAGGTTTATGACATAAATCAAAGTTTTTAATATCCTTTAGGTTTTAAACATATTCACATTAGATAGGTGATTGAATTGATTTATAGGCAATTTATTGAACTGATTTAAAGGTACAGTTAAAAACGGGGTGTATGTGGGTGTGGAAGTGAGTACAGGTATGTTGGACTGGAAGAGTACAGGTATGTTGGACTGGAAGAGTATAAAGCAGAAGTGAGCATGTAGGAGTGGGTGAGTGTATGTGGGGGCTGAAGAGAGTGATGCTGGGATGGAGTGTGTGGTGAGTGGAAGTAAGAGAGAGTATACTGTATATTAAGAGTGCCGTTCTGAGCATTAGATTCAATTCTTGCCTTCCTTACATTTCTCTTACTGTGCTTGGTGGTGAGCTGTTCTTAGTCTGGAGATCAATCGGGTGGAATGTTTTGAGGCTAGGCTGGGTTGCTTTATTATGGCATCGGTGCATCCTCTTGGTATAAGGTTATGGTTAGTGGCATATTGGGTCATTCAGTATTTTGTCAAGGGCTGCTTGCCATTCCATGTGGTGCCATTTTGTGCCTGGAAAGGCTTTTGAGTTTTATGTAAATTTATTTTCTGATGGCTTTTCATGCTGGACTGAGTAGTATCCAGTATCTCCCTTGCACTAGTATGACCTGTCTGGGACAGTTTGAAATGTTCTATGCTATGCTATAAAATTTCAACCTGTCTTAACTATGCTAAAGCCTAACTAGAGATCAGTAGACTCTCGCATTAAAAAAACTTCATGTACTGCTCAATGCATGATTTATCTCAATTGATTTCACTTACAAGAATTTATTCTTTTTCCAGTGTGATTGTGAAGGTACTACGTCAGTGTTCACGAGTAATTTCAGGAAGAGTCCTTGAACCTTTCAATGAAGCTGTCTGGAGTAGCTTCTTTCATTGTGCCATCAATTTCATTACACAGGTAACATAGTAAAGTGTTTTTGAATCCTGTTTTCCTAGCTTACAAAAAAAAGGCAGTAGATGTTAACTTGAAAGAAGTTTTTGAGGTACTGTATACAGGAATATATATATACGGTAGATGTTAAACATTGAAACCCTACGAGAAGGTAGACAGTGAACCTTACTCGCGTAAGTGTGTTATTTTACAAGTCACACCTAAATGTATAGAAATGACAGAAGTTATAATATGGCTTATATTATATATGGTTACACCAACAAAGTTTCTTGCAGTCTGGAGACTGGAAAAGTGCCCAGGGACTTGGTTTTGTGATGAATCTACAGACACCACCATATTTCTTTTTAAATATATGTTCTAGATTGATTTCATAGAATAGTATCCCTTCTTATGATTCATGCCAGAATGTTTTGCAGTGAACCTAAACCAGATAGACAATAATAATAATAATAATAATAAAGTTTTAAATTTATGGTTTAATTTGTTCATTATTTTTTCAGCCTTCTTTGCAGCTAGAAGATTTCACACAAAGCAAGAGAAATAAAATCCTTCATCGATATGGTGATATGCGTCGAGAAACTGCCTTGGAGATTAAGAGCCTGTGGTTCAGTTTAGGTAACTTGTTTTATTTTTGTTATTTTAGTGCTTTTCTCTTATCATTTTAGTTAAAATATTTTAAGGTCCAAATAAAGTAGCACTTAAACTTTTTTTTTTTTTTAATTTTAAGTCTGTCAATATCCAAATATGTAGTTATCTAAAACAGTAAAATAAACAAATCCACAAGGGCAATGATAAGAGTTCGAACCTATGAACCTACGTGAACAGTGAAATATATAAAAGTACCAGGTACCACCATCAAGAAGGCAGTGGGCCAAAGAACCATATCTCACTCCCAGTCAACATAGTTAAGTACTTCAGCACTCTTTCATCGAAGTCCGCACCTTTTTGCCCACCTACACTTCACTCAAGCAAACAGCACTCACCCCCCCCCCCCCACACAAGTGGAACCACACCCATAATGTTATACACAGTGCAGACTCGTAAAGTACTCTCGCCCATGCAAACACCACTCGGTCACTGACTCACCCACTCACACAAATTCACTCAGCCACTGATTTACTCGCCCATGCAATCACCACTTGGCCACTGAACTCACCCACCCACCCACACAAACAACCCACCCACCATTTGTACTATATATATATATACTGTATATACAGATAAATATGCCTAGCATATCTGATGGCCTTACATAGCCATCAGACTTAATTATGTGTATTTCCAATGAGTGACAATTCATGCATCAGATCATTTATTGCTAGGTGAGAAAGCAGGGGTCAGTATCTACTTTTATCATTCTTCAATGCAGACATTTAGGGATCTACCTCAGGTATTCACTGAAAGCTAATATCATCACAAAACAAACTATTTATCCATTATAAACAGATTAATTTTTACTATATTCAATTTTTCTGCCAAATTTAAGTTATCTCCTAAAGTATTTATTCAGGTCTTTGGTGTGTAATGTTCTTATAAACATTATTCACATTCTTGACATTTTCCTCAGTTTTCCCCCATACAGGATTATTGCCTTTATATGATAATATATGAATCAGAACTCTCAAAAGCTAATATATCACTGTATTGCAGGACAGCACAAGATACGCTTTGTAGCCGGATCGGATAGTAAACTCTCGATGGTTGGCCCATTCCTCAAGATGACAATGTTGCCTGATGTGGACCTTCGCAAAGCCACTATACCTATCTTCTTTGATATGATGCAGTGTGAATTCTATTCTCTAAGAGATCAAGGGAAAGACCTACCTCCAGACATGGCTCGAAATAACCAAAAGATTAAAGGAAAGTTTAATGAGGTGAGTTAAATAATAAATTTTCATTATAAGTGTAATATTATTATTTTCCCCCATGAACAGAAGCATGCATTAATGTAGTTTCGATGATTACATACTAAAAAGTGGAGGATATATTTGAGCATATCGGTAATACAATTTTGTTTTTCAGTTTGAGAATGAAATGTTAGAAAAACTAGACCAGCTTGTAGAAAGTGGCAATGGTGATGAACATTATCGAGAGGTATTCCATATCATGATTGGTGCACTCTGTGAAGGTCACCACACCATGCAGGAATCTGGTCACAAATTAGTGCGCACTGTCACAAGGCTCATGGATCGACTCCTACAGTACCGTACTATAATGAACACTCCAGACAATTCAGCAGAAACACGCATGAGCTGTATTGTTAACCTCTTGGTATGTTTATTTCTTTAAGCTCCCATCCATCAGGAAGGGATTATAGTTCCTTTGCCTCCTATTAATTGAAAGATTCAGAGTAGTTCTCTTGGATCAGAAGGGTTTGAGCGCAGTTCTTTGACTTATATCACTCAAGAAAGAGTTTAGTAATATAATTTTGTGTGTGTGGGGTGAGAATGATACATAACTATCCTTCTAAGTTTAAGTTGTCAGGTATAATATACCATACAATTAGATCAGAATTATACATGAAAAATGTCTGAAACTTTACCATTTGACTCATTATATCTTATACTAACTACAATATTAGCATTGTTATAAAATCAGATTAGATAAAATATTTAAGTTTAATCTGAATATGATTACTAAAATATAAACATGTTAATGCAGAGCTATATAGCAATTAATTTGCATGAAGAATTAGTACGGTACATAACTTTGCTTGGATTTTTCCCATTGATCTAAATGTGATTAATACTCATTATTGCTAAATTAGTTCATATATGTGAGGTAGTCCCCCTGGCCACTTGCTAAAGAAGAATGCAGTCAGGTCCAAAGCTATGTACAGTGAAGGGTTGGTGCCACACACTATACTTGCACTGCTGGGTTACACTGGTACTACACACCACTAGATATCATTTATTTCAACTCTGAGGAGAAACTCTCTAAAAACTCAAAACATCTCCAAGCAGTCCTCAAGATCAAACCTGACTGCCAAGAAGTGTATTGATAACTACTAAATAGCCCCATTTACCCCTAGGTTTAGGCCTGAAGTTTATCCTCAAGCTCACAATTTCAAGAAACTGGTTATCTTCAGCGCATTGTTCTCTGCAGTCTCTTGTCTGACATCCATGCTTGGGGGGGGTTTGGGTGACTTAACCTTACTTTTGCTTCCTGTTATATGCAGAGGTTTTCATTCTAAGCCCACCAGTGTATGGATTCCTGTGCTCTCATCATCCAGATAGTGACTCTGCCGGACTATTTTTTGGGTACTGCTCTGTTCAGGTGACGCTCTATTAGATTTTGTAGTTTGTTTTTCCTTCTGTATCAGACACTTACCTTAGGAAGCAACCAAGAGGATTATCTCAGAAATTAGGCTTCGAGGCTTTATGAAACACTCCTTAATTAAGAAGCATGACCCTTAGTCATTTCGGTAACTTCCTGGTACCATGTACCAGTACTGTATGTGAATATTTGTTTCAGGAAGTGAAATACTGAATCAGATTGGAGCACTGTATTGTGGTGCTGATACTGTCAGTTGGTAAAAAGTAGTTGCTCTGAAGAGCATTATTTGGTAGTTTCCAGGGCACTTCTTTTAGGTGATTCTTGATCTTGAGGTTAGCTTGGTGGAGTTTTGAGTTCTTAAGATACTTGCCTATGGGAGGGACCATTGGCATTAACATAAATGTTTAAGACTGCTCTTTAATACCAGTGTAACCTGCACGGTTCTTTTGAAACTGACCGTGTAGTATAAAAGCCTGTTGCTTCAAATAATTTCAGAACTGAAGCCTAATTTTTTCAAACATTTACAGGACTTCTATTCAGAAATAAATAGAAAAGAGCTTTACCTTCGGTATGTGTACAAGCTGTCTGAGCTTCATCTGGCATGTGACAACTACACCGAGGCTGGATACACACTACTACAGCATGCCAACCTTTTACGTTGGTCTCCAGACCCCCTCTCTACAGCTCTCCGCTCGCCTCACTACCACACAATTGATCGCCATGATGATTTGAAAGAGAGGCTATATGAGGAAATCATCAGCTACTTTGACAAAGGAAAGGTTAGATTAACATGCTATCCCTTAAGTAATTTTAATATGTTGAATCATGCACTATAGAGCATTGTATTTTGTACATTGTATTTTGAGCTAGGTAGCAAATTATGCTGCATTCAAATCATGTGTCTGGTGTTGGATGTAAATATTGAGCATTTAGCTATAACTGTGGTTCCAGGGGTATTACAAATGACTGAGATGTTGCATAGAGTTCAGTCATCATTGTTATGCGACTTATAATTTCCCATCACTAGAAACCTTGATACAGTATAGCTTATTATTTACATCCAATGTATAAAATAATCAGTACAAGGCAACAGTTAACCCTTCATAATGTTTGAATGTTCTAACTGTACCTGCTATCAGATGGTACATGGACTGAGCCTCAGAGTACAAGCACGCCAGATCTTGACCTGTTCCAATTCAAAATTTCAATTTGTATTCTCTAATCCCTAATCACTAGGGACACAAAAACATAGTATGTATGAATATTATGTCAATTTCCTGTAAAATTAGAGTGCGTAGGCTAGCATTGGTCTCAGAGACTTGGGTTAATTCTTAAGGGTTCACTACACTGGCACATAAGATTAGAGAAGAAAGGGGGGCGTAAAATAAAATTTGACATGAGTGTTGTCTTGGCTGGACCCTAGTGGGGGACTTATGGAGTGATTGAGTGGCACTGAACATAAAGCATTTCGTGACTTGATACAAAATTTTGTTATGCTTACTAGCTCATTAAATTTTAATAAAATTGTTATACTTTTTCAGTTTTGAATTAGCATAAAATTCTTCTTTATATTCTTATTAACATTATTTTCCAACAAACAGATGTGGGAAGATGCTCTCACTCTCTGCAAAGAATTGGTGAAGCATTATGAGGAAGTTATTATAAATTATGTCAAGCTCTCTGAACTCCTAACCCGTATGGCTGTGTTCTACAAAAATATTATGAACCCTCAAAATCTTCGTCCTGAGCCAGAGTATTTCAGGGTTGCTTATTATGGACGAGGATTCCCAGCTTTTCTTCAGAACAAGGTAGATATATCTACAATTCACTGATGGTCTCTTAATAGAATAAATCACAGAATCTATGTACTGTGAAGAATTATTAAGATTATTATGGCATAAGAGAGGGAAAATATGTAATGTGAAAATTCTAGGTTAACTTAAAAAAGGTTCTAATTAAGTTAGTAAATCATTATTATTTTCCCAATTTCATGGGATGGGGAGGCATAAGCCCACAACAAATGAGAGTAATATTGGAAAAGAAGATTAAATGCTATAAAAGAAATTTGAATGCATTCACCATATCTTTTATGTAACATACTGCAGCATCAAATGAACTCTTTGCACTCCAGCAGACATACACAGCAGTGCATCACTGCTTCATGAAACATGGTGTAAAGTGCTTCTCTTAAGTTATCATTTACAAATAAATGTGTTAATCATTCACTTTTAACAAACTGGTTCTGTATAGCTTTGCTATCTACTGCTACTCTTGCACTGTTTACACCTGATCCCCACTTCTTTACACGCTTTCTCACCATGTTTGGTCCTCTTTTCGGCATTTCTCTTCACCCAATTTTGAATTTTTGAATTTAGTTGGATGCTCTCTTTTCATTACAGTACTTTATCAACCATTCATTCTGTATAACCAGACATTCTCAATGAACTCTCTACAATCTCGTGTAGCCTTACAAGATTTTTGCACTGTATCTTCCCATGACATTTGGTTAATTATTCTATCTTTCCTTCTACAGCCTCAAATACATTTCATAATGTGTGTTTCTATAGTGTTAGCTCATGAGGTTTCCTGCTTATATCACACGATCACCTCGCATCCTTCATGCAGCCCTAATGTCTGGTTCAGGCTGGCGTTATAATACTCATTAATGGTATGTTATTGAAGAGTGGGGCCTGTGGTGGCAACTTAACTTATAATTTAAAATAATTGGAATTAAGACAAAAAAGGTGAGGTGAAATAATGACTAGGGAATTTGTTTATGACTATCGTATTACTGTACCTTGTGTTCGGTGGAAAGGTACCTTGAGGCATCAAAGCAGACCTTCTCAGGGGTTATGGGTTTACATTTATATTATTTCACTTGGCTCAAGTGGTGTGTTTCTGGTAAAATTATTTTTACCCTTGAAGTTGTTTCTATGGCATGGATTCTTCAGATTATTGGCCAGATTTTAATCACTGTCATATCATTCTCAGTTAATAATCTCTTCTTTTCTTCACATCTGAGCAGAAGATAAACCGTGCCAAATATTTATGATTACCTATAAATTGGATAGTGTATTCTGGCTGAAGAAAATAAACTTATTGTAAACAGTTTTGAGATGTGGGCTTACGGGAATTTCTGTAAGATGTGGGGCTGGGGAATTCTCTAAGATTTTGTAGTATGTATTTCAAGAAAAGTGGGTGAAAGTTTCTGATGGTGGATAAAAAGATGTAACTAAGGTAAGGTACTGTATTTTGGAATGATTAATAATAGAGATTCACACGGACCACCGAGATGATTAGAAAATATATACAAATTCATAAAAAAATTAATTTGAATGAGATGAAGATGAATACAAATAAATGATAAGAGAATTGTCCACTTAAGATGTCGCCAAAATGAGATTTTTATAATTTAACTCATTCGTGAGCTCCAAAGTCCTCACAAGAGCCCTTGAGGTTATCTTGAGATGAAAGTCATTTCATCTCAAGATATTTTATTTCGTATAAGAAAAGCCCTCTAGAAAGTTATTTTGTTGTTGTTTACAGGTTTGTGCTAGTTTATTATTCACAAGAGTATTTTTGCAAGACTTACGTACGTTTACAGGTGTTTGTTTACCGTGGAAATGGATTTGAGCGTTTAGCAGACTTTACCTCCCGCATTTTGGATCAGTTTCCCAATGCTGAGCTAATGAAGAAGCTCACACCACCCAACTATGAGGTTAAGGAGTCACCTCAGCAGTGTGAGTTTATAAAGAATTACTTAATATCTTTTCCATTAGGAATTAGGTTCATGTTCTTGTCCACAAACTGAATCATATTATGCAGTACAGTATAGTATCACAGGATGTCGCAACCGGAAAACTTTGTGTATTATATATGATGCTTGTAAAATGTCTAGACATTGGTATAGTACTCTTCTCAGATCCTTGCTTGCCTCTTATTGTAACTAGCTATCCCTGTTATCTTGAGATTATCTTGAGATGATTTCGGGGCTTTTTAGTGTCCCCGCGGCCCGGTCCTCGACCAGGCCTCCACCCCCAGGAAGCAGCCCGTGACAGCTGACTAACACCCAGGTACCTATTTTACTGCTAGGTAACAGGGGCATAGGGTGAAAGAAACTCTGCCCATTGTTTCTCGCCGGCGCCTGGGATCGAACCCAGGACCACAGTACAGCCCGTCCTCCTAAGGTTTCCCAGCGTCAAGAAAACGGTCAATTTAAAGCGTCCTCTCCTAACCTTCCAGTGAACTCTAAACAAAAAAATGGGACAATACGTCACCTTTGCGAGCTGCTACCATTTACTAGTACGACAATTTTTGGTCTTATGTAATGCATACGAGTGAAAAGCGAGGTTCTTTGTTAGAGGACGGGTTGCCCTGTAAACTTTATTTGTGATCCTAAGACCATCAAATCTTACCACTCCTGAAGTATGTTGAACACAATTCCAGTGTCATTTAAGTTTTGACATGAAATTGTTTTTGCTTGAATAATTGTTTTTACACAGCAGATCTTACCTTGTTGGGTAACTGTATGGAACAGCTCAAAAAGGGTCTTATCAATATTACCCAAATAATTTTTCTTCCATATGAGGTAGCTCCTATTTATATCCTTCCAAACTCATTTATAATGAGTAAAACCCAGACAGTAATAATCTGGGTTAATCAACATCAATATATGATAACCACATTATCCTGTGGATCAACATATAATGATAATTGCACTTGAAGGGTTAACGGAAGATCAGATGCACCCAGACGTGTCTTGTACTAATCTTAACACAAGTTTTATTACTTTTATTTTCCAGTCTTGCAAATCAGTAAAGTTGATTGTGCAATGCAAGAGGAGAGATTTTCCTCATCATCAGTCTCTGAGCAAATTCGTAGCTATTATCGAGCAAACCATGTCAAGATCTTCACCTATTCTCGACCATTTCATCGAGGACAGAAGGACTCTTCAAACGAGTTTGCCACACTTTGCATTGAGAAAACAACACTTCAAACCTCATATTCGTTGCCAGGTAAAGTACATTACTTCATTTGCAATTACTGTGTTGAAATTGTAGAGGAATTTACTTTCTGATTATATCAGGAATGTACAATACTGTACAGTATATATAAGATCTATTATTAAGAGTGATGGAATTAAAGGGAAAGTTAGGTGCAAAATAAAGAGGTTCACTACAGAAAAGTGTAATTCCTAGACCTGGAAAAATCTATGCAAGAGTCGGTCTGAAAATCTGTACTGTAGGCGGTTATTTTGATCCTTCATGAGAAAACTGTGAAAACGTCATTAATGAAACCATTTATATTAATATTAACTTATAAAAGCAGTTGGAGTTACAACTTAAACAAATAACCGTAATAAATAAGCATGTAATTCTAAATGGATAGCATTGTTTTGTATTTTACAGGAATACTTCGGTGTTTCCCAGTAGTTAAGACCAAATCAATTGAACTGTCTCCATTGGAGAATGCCCTGGAAACTATGGCCACTGCCAACACAGAAGTGTACGACCTGGCCAGACGGTATGCTCAAGACACTACTTTGCCACTACATCCACTAACAAGAAAGGTGTCAGGAATGGTGGATGCTGCTGTTATGGGTGGCATTGTTAACTATGAAAAGGTCTGACTACCTCATTTATCTTACTTTTTGCAAACTGATATAGATGTGAAATTACAAAGAATTCTTATGCAGTATGTTGCTTATATATTAAACACCTCTTGGCAATAGATTGTCTTACGTTGGCAATTTATTTCAGTGATAATTAGATTTGAATTTTGGTTAAAGTATTAAATTTCTGAGTTACTGATAAATGATGGCCATAATTCTCATTTACTTACAGTGAAAGATTATTTTTGGATAAGATGTTACCTTTATGTTAATAATAATACAACTTTGCGAAAAACCAGGCATTCTTAACCGATGAGTACATCGAGAGCCACCCTAATGATGCGGAGAAGTTAGATGGTCTACGGCATCTCATTGCTTCCCAGGTATAATATTTAATTTAGCCTGTCTAGTTTAGAATATCCCTCTTATTATAATCTGATTTTCTGAAGTCTTTCATAATAGTAGGTACAGTTGATCATTTGTCATCATGATAAAAAGTATACACCTACATTTACTCTATTATTTTATCAGAAAAAAGTGCTTTCCTGCACATGAACATATTTCTTAATTTCCAAAACTCATGTTCTTCGTGCATCCATCTTTTCCCAAGACTCAACCTTTTTCCCCATGCCACGGTGATGTGCCACCATCATTTTCAAGTTGTGGATTTCATGCATGCATCTCATTACAGCCCTCCATGCAACTACCTCATTCCTCTTGCTTATCTGTCCAACTTCTGTATTCTTCACATATTCTCCTTAATTCTCTTATAATTTTAATTCTCTGCATCCTTAATTCTCTCATATTGTGATAACACAATGGTATCCAGAAAACAGACTTGTGTCCATCACTGACTCATAAATTTTCTGTAAACAAATTTTGCATCATAATTTAAATTAGACTTGAAATTACGCTTCTCATTAGTGGTTTAGACCTAGCGGGCCATGTTATGAGTGAGCAATGCAATATTGTATTGCATTGTACAATGCAATACTGTATTGTACTCCGTACATCACCACCACAACTTTCTTTCGTGTTTGTCATGAATTGTTTGGTAATATAGTGATATATGGTGCTGCAGTTTTAGTGAATATTGAATAACCCCATTATGGAGCAGCAAAAACAAAACTAAAAAAGGTTATTGATAAAGAAATTGTATTTTGACATTTTTGTAATACCCCCCACGCAGCCTTGTAAAAGTAGCATTGTTTAACACGAATGACAACAGAGCTTGTTTGTATAACAGATCCAAATAACCAAACTGTGACATGGGAGGCAGTTAATAAGATTGGGTTTTCATATGTAAGATGTTCATAAGTCAGTGACTGACTGTATCAGGTAATCATGTGAATGCTTATTGTTGTGTAAGAATATCACGTTTTTAATTGACTTGTTATTTTCCCATGACAGGTACCACTGTTAGAAGCTGCTCTCTCCATTCATGAGTGTCGTGTAACAGATCCCATTGCTGGCTTGCATGCTCATATGGTAGCATCATTTAATAAACTGAAGGAACAAGTGCAAGAGAAGTATGGATTTGCTGTAAGTAGATAGGAGAATTTGACATCATTTAGAAAATGAACACATTGTTTTTGGTTCTTAATTATTAATTTGTTATGCATGTAGAAAAACAATTTGCCTGTTTTTTAAGTTAATAGCTTTCCAGTTGTTATTAACACTTTACCCGGCCCGTCGCACAACTCCCAACACAACCCAAGTTCGATCGAGCGTTTCCCGTGAGCGTGCACCTGCACTAAAATGTTTATACTCTTTTTTTTTTCACTTTTCCCACCTCAATTTTCGTGCTACATCATTCATTGTAGTTTCAAATTGTTCGCATCAGAATGCTCTAAAGATATATACTGTATGCATATAAGGTCAAGTGACTTGCCGCGCCACCTGCAGCACCTGAAGTTAGGTTGAGTTTTACCCATGAGTGTGCACCCACCCTCACTCAAATATTTATACTCTTTCCATTGTTTCCACTTCAATCTTCATGCTACATAGTTCATTTTGGTATCAAATTGTTTGCAATTGAAAGGTGTGCATTTTAAAACTAGTCCCATAATAATCGAACAATAAATATTTACATTTTGGACGCAGCATGCTCGCACACCCTGAGTATATTGATATACAGACACATTATACGCTATCGGTCAGGCAAAGTGTTAATATCTATTATTCATTAAGGTAGGAACACATTCTATTCTGCATTTTGACATTTTACAAATGTTGGTATGATTCCATTAACCATTCAGTAATGATTTATTGGTATGATTCAAGCCCATTAAGGGTAACATTATCTATTATTATTTTTTATTATTATAAACCATATTACAATATTATACTAGAATTTTTATGCTAGTATCCTTTTTCTGGAAATCAAAAGTTAGCAGAAAGTTTGTCATTATTAAAAAATCTATAAGCATTCTTACACAGCATTTACCTCAAGATAATCCTCATGCAGTATGTGTGTAATCCAGATTGTTTCATATGTCCTCAAGTTTAAAAATGATAGAATCCTGCATTACTTACTTTTGCATCAATTGCAAGGTCATTATAACAGTAATGGTTTGATAATCAAGGTGTTCAGAGTATGTCGAGCAGCTTTTTAACAAAAACAGTTGCATAAGGTTAAAACCATCATGCATATCGCAAACATTACTGTATGTACTCTAAAACATTTAGGTTGCAGTGCAGGTAAACAGATAAAAATTAAAATTTTGCAATTGCTGGAATGAAATTAATTTTAACATATGTGCTAGGCATTCCAGTATACTGTGCTTACCATTCCTTGAAACATATTGTTATTTAAGATGTAATCCACAGTAGCATGGTTACTTTACCTTGAGGTTACCTTGAGGTGCTTCCGGGGCTTAGCGTCCCCGCGGCCCAGTCATCGACCAGGCCTCCTGGTTGCTGGACTGATCAAGGTGGACTCTTTCTTTTGCAGTGCAGATCAAATCTTCTGTGAGCAAAGCAAATGAAATGTTGTAATTGATTATAGAGGCTGTGTTTGCTGAGACACACCTCACTTAATTGCAAAGAACCATCAGCCAGTAGTCAAACTTTCACCATTTGTATTGTGGGAGTTTAATGTTTGTTAGCAGAATTACTGGAATAATCAAAGGTCATTTTTGCTGGAAATCACTCATATTAGAAAGAAGAATTAGCTAATTATTAAATCAAACTATTTCAGCTTATTACACTTGGGTCTTACTTGGTCATTGATCTACCATCTGTTGATGCTGCTTCATTATATTCAGAGATGAAGACTGCATACAAACTTAAGAGATGGAAAGGATGCTATAGAGCTCACAGAACTAGTGAAGTGTTGCAGTAAGCTGATGCATGTTTTAAAGATAAAGTAGTAGTGTGAAAGAAGACTGGTCACTTGCTTTTAAGCAATGAGGATTTACTCATCTAGTTTCCTCAGCAATATTGCTGATCACATCCTGGAGCTTTAAGGGCTAGTAGCACTTACTGTAGTTGCAACTTGAAGAATTGGCTGGCATTGTTACAGTACGGAATATATTAAGCTCGGCACAGAATGTTTGTTATAACGAGTATGAATTTGTCAAAATTGCTATATACATTTACATATAAAATTAGATTTTTCCAAGATACCTCTAAAGTGAGCTGAATTATCTATCCTTATTAGCAAAGATAATTTTTGCATGGAATGGTATATTTTTATAGCGGCTATCATTGGTGCAAACAAATAGGCAGTTCACAGTAATTATTTTGGATGGTAGTGTAGTAATTGTTTCTGTAATCTAGAATAATTAAAATAAGAGTGATTAGAAAAGATTGATTCTTATTTTTTCTCTTCTTGGAACAGGAGATGCCTGAAGATCTGAGGATTGTGGTGCGACCATTGAGACTTCAGTCTCAGCTGAGCATGGGCAATGAGCCATCAGCACGTTCTTCCCATCTGTACAGCAGTCATGAGTGAGTTTGGAAACAACTGTCATTGTTTGCTCACCAAATTTTGTAATGAAAGTAGATTTGTTCTTATACATTTGCCTATTTTACTTCATTTTATACATTACAAAATTGTTATTGTTGATGCTTAAAAAAATACTGAGGTTGCAGGCGATGAGTCACAATAACGTGGCTAAAATACTGAGGTTGTTGGTTCTCGCTTTCTTTTTACCTGGGAGGGACCCCCTCAGTAGCTCCCGGGACCTTATGCACTGATAAAGTCAAGTCTTGAAATCATCTCTGGCTTCTGAGGCTCAAACTGACCTCTGGATGCCAGGACTAGAATCTTGCTTTATCTACGAGGTGAGTGGAGGCCTGGGAATCATAGATCTACCCAAACTAAGAAAAATGCACCAGAAAAGTTAAATGAAATAAAATAAACTACTGCTTAAAATAAAGAAATAAGCTCTGAAGCAAACAAGACAAAGGATTGTTGGCTTGGGTGATCAACTCTGATCATCTTTAATGCACTCGACCACCACCAGATGATGGCCCATGGATACCTGGGGAAACGGCAACTCATTTGCGTATTGTCATCAAAGTTGCACACTCTGCAGGAACCTTTCAGCTACTCCGTTTTTTCAGTTAAGTGGTGTTGATTATCCCTGGAACATTGTTTTGTGATGGGCCATTGCTTTGTTTTTGTTGCATTTATATTTCAAGATTGTGTTCTGTACCATTCAAATTGTGTGTTCCCTGGCTTGTATTTCACCCCAGTTGTGAACCAGAGAAACTTCCTCCACCAGAGATACTTACTTTGAGATGTTTGTGTTCTTCTATGATTTGGCTCCTTTTTTAGTTGTCTTGCTTCAAAGTTACACATGGGACAAACTCTCCATTGTGAGGATTGTTAATGGGAAGTTGAAGTATATAGCCGTGTGCTTGTCTTTATGTTGTACCTGGCCCTGATTCATGTGTGTTTTGATGCCTTTTGCTTTTTCCTCTTGTGTGTACTTGTATGAGGTTAAGTCAGTCTTCATCATGGCTTCGTACACCTTCCCTCACCTGATGTTGATTAGGGTTAGGTGTTTGGTTTGTCGACCACACTTGCCTTAGAGCATGGCATTCTTTCATGTTTGCATTAAGGCCCAGGCAGCCAGTTGGGTTGTGATGGCTTCTTAACCGATTCGGTTCCTGATTTTGCTGTTTGCCGCTTTTGAGGATGAGACTTGGTGTGTTTTAATGCTGATTGGCATTTCTATTACCTTCATCATTCTACCTGTTGGGTTCAGGAGTCATTTCACGTAGAGGTGTGCTGTTTGTCAGTGTTTGTTCTGGCTATGCCACAGTAAGCTGTTAAGAGTGTATGAAGACTCTTTGCAAGACACTGCCTTGCACTACTGGCTGTTGCAGCCCACAGCTGCTGTGGGTAGTGATGAGCAGCCAATCTTAGATACTTGCACTAAGTTTCAGCCAAAATCCTCTTACCATTTTTGCTTCTGTTTCCATCTGCCTTCCAGCTTTTCCTTTTGGTTTGTAAATAGTCTCAGTTTGAGGGCTCGCAGACACTGGTGGTGACAGCTTCTGGGGATGTTTCTTCTGAGGAATTGATGGAGGTTGTTGAGCCTATTATTCCTTCTGTAAGATATGTCTGCAGGCTCAGCTTCATAGTCAGAGGCTTCTTTCGAGCAATTGTTTTGTTTCACTTAACCTTTTTGACAGATACAATTCCAAGGCTTGGCTATAGCAGTGCACAAACTCCAACAGAAAAGGGCATTACATTACATAAAGTGCCTGATTTTTTATTTATTGATTTTCCTAATTTACAAATTACTATTTGTGAATGTTTAATTTCTTTAAGTTTCCTTCTATATGATGCTGCTCCTAAAGCTACCTGCTAGAATAGAACTTTTGTTTCATTATAATCCCTTGAAGCATTTAGTGTAGAACTTATGTATAGTAAAGCATAATAAGTCAGGAACTTACACATGGCACAGTTGAGAGGCAGAAACACTCGCCTGTTATTAAATTCGACAATTGAGAGAGTAGCACACTTAAAGCAGCCTCAAGTTATTAATGTGCTTGCTGTAGCAAATTCTTAGTTTGCTTAAAGCTTTATAGGAAAAATATCTTATGCTTTGGCACAGAATAATTTTGGCTTGCAAGTCAGTGGTTTTTTTTTTTAATGTTCAAATTATTAACAGATTATATTGATAGAAATTGCAGAATATGTGTGTATGATTATTTGTCTGTAATTACAGGAGTGAAGCAGTCTTCGTAGCATTTCGTCATTTTTGTTATTTTTCATTAATATTTGTTGTTTCCAGTTTATCTTTTGGCACATACAGCCTGTTCTTAGATCTCGCTCCAACCATCTTCCTATCTGTATGAAGAATTATAGTACAGTACTGTACTGTGCTTTACTTTTATTTTTCCATCACTTTTGTATTATGCTGTATACCTTTTGCTCTGGCTATTGAAGGTTTCATAAGATCTTCTCTATTTGTTTTCTCATATCTTTTTCTAAACTAATATACCAGTATGAATTTAAAATATTTCCCCCTTGGTCTTGAGTCTTCTAATTTAGACATGTACAGTACTATCAGTCTTTCCTCATAGCTCATGTTTCATGTTGGCAAAAATACTTCAGCTGCATGTTCAAATTTAGTTCTTATGTAATTTATTACAAATTAATTTAGCATTTCTCCAACCATATATTAAACACTTGACTATGACTGTAGTATTTGTGGATGTCCTAGTCTGCTGTAGACTTGTTTGGTTTTGGACGGCTTTCACTACTAATGGAGCCATCACAAATATGAATGCATAAATTTTGTGAGCTTTTGCATTTTTTTGTGAATACTGTACTTTGTTTGTCTGAATTGAAACCAAAGTACATTATTTCTTCACAACTTGATGCAAGAGAAGAAATTTTATTGCCCGTATGATATTATTTAAATTTGTCTGTAACAAAAGGCTTTATTGTTGTCTGTTAACTCTTAAAGAGCAGTTATCATATGTTGATCTAGGCCACTGTGTTTAACAAATAATTTCTACTACCAATTTCTACTACCATTTTGTAATTGCTTTCTTTATAATGAAGTTATCATGTACTACTGTACTGTGACTATTTTCAAATCACAGTTTGGGCTTTTTCTCAGCAAGAGTGGGTTGCAAGAGACTTTCTTTGAGGTGTGTCAGGAGCAGGTTTATGTTCAATATAGGTGTACATATTAAATTTTAGCTTTATGTGCAGTACTCATTCACTGCTTTTCTCAATTATTTGCAATATGTAAATAAATTGTGTTATTAACACTTCGTGGAAACTAAAGTGAAGCAACACACGTAAAAAACCATTCCAAATTTACGATCCGAGTCCTCTCGCTCTTCACCATAGTGTCTGCAACTACACATTTTGTGTCAGTGCACTCAGTGACTGATCCAGCCAGCTTCCTCCTACTGTGTTCAATACCAGATTTTTTTATCACCTTTATAAGAGCAATTTTGGGGGGGTGGGGGGAGTACAGCACTGGTATGTATGAAAAACTTCCAGAGCATTGTTGAACTGAAAGAGGAAGTCTGACCAAGAAAGAGGACAAAGTGTGCAAAAAAATACAGAAGAGGGGATTACAGGAAGGGTAGGGTCTACCTGTAGGACATTCAGTGGGAGACCGAATTTAGAAGAAAGTTGGCAAATGCGGTAATGGAATTTGCAAATGCAGAAATGCATCACAGTAATAGAACAGTTGAGACTTCTCAGGAGGGAAGTGAACAAAAGGAGAACAGCAAACCCATGGTTCAGCAGTGTAAGGACACAAAAAAAAGCATGTAAAATGTAGAGGAACATGGGGTATTGAAACAAATAGGAAGGTACTTAAGAGGATCAGATATGAGTAAACCAGAGTTAGAGCAGCAGAGGTCAAAATGATATTGCAACAAAAGCAAAAAATCAACCAAAGTTGTTGCATAGCCATGTATAGAGGAAAATAAGTGACAGGGTTAAAAATAATGGCAAACAGATAGGCTAAACTAAAGCCATATGAGAGGTAGAGATCTAGACTGAATAACATGATCATCAAAGATACGCTGATCCTTTGAAGAGGAGAAGTCTCTGAACGGAAACTGTACCAGCCAAAACATTAGAAGGACCTAGAAGTATGACAAGTTTTTCTGTGGCCAGAAACTGACCTCAGAGATGACAGAAGAATGACACAACCAACAAAGTCTCCATCCTGGAAGCCATGGAAAACAGAGCTTTAAGCAGATGGCATACTTCTCACTGTGGTTTGAGGGTCTTTCGGGATGGCACATCAGTGAGCTGGGTGACAGATCAATGTCCTCGATGACCTGGGCTGCCATATGGTGGCAGCTAGGTAAATTGAGGCAGTAGTTGCTCACTATTGCCAACAATTGATTACCATGTTTCTGGGTTTAATTTTTTAAGATCATCTGTTTGTTTTGCCTGAGAATTTTTTTGGCAGTCTCTTCAGTATTTGTGTTGATATTTAATCCTCATACTTCTATCGCCTCTGTAGCTGCCAGATTCTGTTTCTGGCTCACTGAGGATTGATGTAAGTCTCAGGGCCTGGCATGGTTTGGGATGCCTTTGAACACTATTATCTAAGCTTAATGAGGCACTGCCCAAAAAAAGCTATTGAGACACTGCCCAGAAAAGCTATTGAGGCACTGCCCAGAAAAGGTCATATCTTTATATTCGACCTATTATTTTTACCAGGGAGGGTCTTCGGAGAGAAACACGTTTGAAGTTAATGGAATATTAATAAATGTTGGGAAGAGCTTTTATGTAGGACGTAGAACATGTGTGAGAGACAATCAAAGAATGACTAGTTTGATTAATGTAGGAGTATTCCAGGGTTTTGTTCTGTTTCATGGTTGTTCGTTAAGCACATAGATGGTGTCATTCAGAAGGTCAAGATTAGACTACTGAAAAAAGGTACAATATATAATACTGTAGTGCTGTTTTAAGATAAGTTGGAAGTTTTGTTGCTGTATATTGTACAAGATTGATAAAAGTGAATTGTGCACAACAGAAATAATACTGGCTGTAGAAGGAAACTCAGTGTGTGAAATAGGGTAAACGGAGAAATCCTGGAAGTGGTGGATCAGTATAAATAGTATAGTAGTTTGAAACAAGTCTATTTTCAGTTTTGCTGCAAAGACAAGGAAATATCATTAAAGATAGTAAGAGCAGTGAAGGAGGAAAAAGAAAAAGCTATTGGTTTGGTAGTGATAGGTGGATTTGGGTAATTTTTACTCCCTCTGATTCCTCTCTTGGTTGGTGACTAGTCTTCAGCTCTGTTCTCTTATGCCCCAAGTCTTCCTCTGTAGGCTTGGCTGAAGCAAGTTTCCTATTTTAATGAACATGCTGTAGCTAACTCCATGAGGAGTTGACTTGGGGTGCAATGTAGGTCTTTCTCAGAAATAGGGTGATAAAGTAATATGAAATACTCCTTTCTGAGTGGCCACTCAGTTGCTTCCATTACTTCTCATAAAATTCATACTTTGCAAGTCGTTTGCATGACTTTAGCTTTCAGCGAGGGTAAATGCCTTCTCCAGATCTTGTTCTGTAGCTTGCACTGCCACCTGGTGATAGGTGGCAGATAATGATGCCATAAGTGGCATTATTAACTAGTAGTTAATAGAAATACAATTACATGTCCTGGTGATTCCAGTTATTGTTTGTAAGGGGCCTTTATTAAGTGCTTTACTCTTGCTCCTGTGTATGAGGTTGTTCTGGTAGTGGTTTATATGGCAAACAGAAGATTGCCTTGTCACAATGGGATGAGGGTGAACAAGAGCTTGGTGCCCATGCAGTGTCCTGAATCCCTAGCTCTTGGAGAGCATCCTAGTGGCTATACAGAAAGGAGCATTTCATATAACTCATTGCCCTAATTATTCTTTTGAGGGAGAAAAAATACAAAATAGGATCAAGCAATCATCAGAGATTGAAGCTTTTTGAATGTATTGGTTAGTTGCTGATTTCAAACCTACTGTGCTCTACATGTGTTGAAGTTATTTATGCAATGTCTGAGGTTGTGATTTACCTTATCTATTATATTTTTCACCCATTTGATTGATATGTTTGGAGAAAATTTATGGGTGCGTGGACAAATGTATGGTTGCATAAATGAGTGTCTATTTAATCATTGTCAAGTTATTCCAGTTTGTTTCTCTTTTATGCTCCAACTCTCAAAGTAATTGCTTATTTCCCATTGAGTCTAAAGTTTCTGAGCTAAAATAAAAGTAAAAAAAGAGCTAAATAAATCCTGCATGAGTGCCATGTGCAATACCTTTTGAGCCACAGCATGAAGTGGTTGCCTTGCAGTAGTGTAGAAGCTGACGGCGGGGAGCAGGGGTCCCTGAGAGAGGAACCTCGCAATGACAAGCCCCGCATGAGCTTCACCCGTGGTCTGCATGCTATCTCTAGCCTCTCCTCTGATATTATGTTTATGTAAGTCATTACTATCTTCACTTTAACCCCAATTTAATTTTTGTTGTGTAGGTAAAGTCAATTCTTTTTATCTTGAATTATCTATAAATATACCTTGCTTATCTTTTTAAGTCATCCCCGACACAGTGTGGGTCATTTCAATCGACCCCAGCCGAAGCATGAATGAGGGAAGTGAAACACTGGTGTTTCTTACTCAATTGCCCAGAATGACCTGAGTGTCCAATTGTTTAAACTTAAAATACATCCTCCTAGCAATGTTTGGCTTTAACTGGACTATCATATCACTTGTTAAATTGCTAGTTAGCCATCTGACTGCTACTCCATCCTACCTTCAGCAATCTGCACCAACACTAAAGCCTGGGAAGTGAACCTCATTTTCATCCGAACTTGAATCCCGGAAACACAAGGAAAGTTTGGACAAAATGGGAAGGCACATAAGTGACCGATTGGCTTACTTGGAAACATGTTTCTCAACTGTAATCATATCCTTACAGCATTTATGAGCTTAATTGAGGCATTCATCCCCTTAGGCAAAAATATTCACAGCCGAGCTCTACAGAGTAAAGAAAGAAGACAAAAAATATAAAATAGAGCATTGAAAACATTGAACTGATACTTTCTGAGCAGTCATTTTGTTGCTCCCTAAACCATTGATAAGTAATATGTGGTCCACCCAGACCACAAAACATGCCACCTGTCGACCTGCTCCCCTCACTTTAACAGAGGTTTTTGCCAATGGTCTTCCACATGAATTGAAGAGAGGAGAGACAATTCTTTATCTACCACCAAGAGTCCAATTCACTGTTAGCCCACTACCCCCAACTATGACTAGATGGCAGCAAGCTACAAGTCAACAGGGTTACTGTATCTGCCAATCTTTGCTTGAGGGCTGCCAGAGTAGTATCTGAATTAAGAAGGGGCTCATCTATGAGGACAGGTTAATGGAACTAATTCACAACTTAAGTGGAAAGAAGAAACAGAGGGATTATCATCATCACTACATCCAAGACATAACTTTTTTGGGGGGGAAATAGACAATACTGACATAAGCAGCCTATTTAAATTGAAATGTTGTAAGACAAGTGGACATTGGTGGAAGCTGGATATAAAATTGAGTTATAGAGATGTAAATAAAATCTCATACCTTGTACGAGGGATCAGCAAGTGGAATGCATTGAAGGAAAAAAGTTATTGAAGCCACTTCCATCCACAACTTTAAGAAAACATATAGTAAAACTTTAACATTAAGAGAAGTAATTAGCACTCCAGGTATAAATAAGCTAGATTCAGTTCCCCCCAGTCACAGATAGGTAAGCACTATCACAGATAGGTAAGCACTATCACAGATAGGTAAGGACTATGACAAAATCATGGAAGTACAGTGTTGGAAAAAATGCAAATGCTGTGTACACAGATTCTTAAAAGGCATTGGTAATTATGAACATGGAACAATAGCACACAAAATGTGGTCCCAAGTAATAATGTCAAAAGGGAAAATGAAGGATCAATTCCCCCCCCCCCCTAATAAGTCATAAAGAGTAACAGTAAATCAAACAAAATCAAGCAAGAACACAATGAAACTCTCTGTATCCCTTTGTACTGTCCTTGCACTTCTACTCTTTCTTTATCCTCATATCAGATAAAGACAAAATTAGCAATTACAACCTAGTCATCCTTTGCAGATAATACCAAAATCAGAATGAATATTGCCACAGTGAGAGATACTGAATACTGTACTACAAACGTATACAGTATTAGTAATATCTTCCAATGAGCATTGGAATACAACATAACATTCAACAATGATAAATTCCAGCTAGTTAGATTACAGCAAAATGAGGAACATAAATTGAATACATGATACAAGGTGCAGTGAGATTTCATAAAACAAAACTAGTAAATAAATGATAAATGAATTGTCTGTTGATTTTATGTTTATTCGTCAAACACATGATGAAACTACAACATTGCTACAACGTTCGAACAAGGTTTAACACCTAACAGTTGTAACAATGTTCTAATACGTCATAAAAGCATTATAACACGCTGTAACAACTTTATTACAAGTTGTAACAAGGGGAATCATAGGGACCATTACATTGTGTGTTTGCAGGGGTAGTGAGCATAACAGACGAAGTGTAGCATCAGCCTGCAAAATCATTGGGTGGATTATGAAAACCATCAAATCAATGGATGCCACCACAGTAATGCTACTTTTCAAATCACTCGTGCTTTCCAACACCTTGAATACCACTCAATACTCGTCTTCCATTTCAAGGCTTGAGCAAATTTTGAAATAAGGAATAAAGTGAGCATGTACTATACTGCACGCATAGATACTGTACTGTAAATCACCTCAATTACAGGGACCATTTAAAAAAAGAGACATTACCTAATATATACACAGAAAATACTCAAAGATCAGGGAGTGGGGACATTTGTATTTTTAAGAATACAGTACATCAGTAATATTCCTGGTACCTGAGTAGTGTGAAGATGTATTTTGCTTTAAGAATGCTTCATAATGTTGCTCGTATCATGAGAGGGGCAGGTTTATATTTTAAGAAATTTCATAATATTGCTTATAGCACATAAGAAGATTTGTTTTTAAGAATGTTTCATAATATTGCTAGTATCGTGAGGTGGGGAATTTATATTTTGTTTTCATAATTTTGTTGGTACAGTATTATGAGATTTGTCAGCATGGGGTCATGGAATACCTTCCTAGATGGTCCAAGTGGTTGGACACCATTCCTTTCCCTGCATCCCATCCAAAATTCTTATCCTGATCCCTTGCAAGTGCTATATACAGTAGTTGTAATGGCTTGGCGCTTTTCCCTGATAGTTCCATTCCGGGATTGTTCTAGTGTAATCAAATAATGTTGTTTTGTGTTTTAATATGTATGTATGCCATACAACATACCTGTCCATGATGTTTGCTGTAAATATTTCGATTTGGTATATCTCGATAGTCATATGTGTCTAAAAAAATGTGTGTCAAGAATAAAACTTGGTCGATGTATAGTAGGTCACTGTCATATAGTAAGTTTTGAGGCCAAATGGCATTGTTTAGGCTGTGGATTTTAGTTCTGTGCCAGTTGAAATGCTGTGGATAATTTTATGAAACATTATTCCTTTCAAAGCTCATATTAATGATGTGTGTGTAAATTTTTTTAAATACACACACCAATTCTGAATAATTATATTGTTAATTCTTTCAGTTCATTTCAACTATGTATTCATTAGTGTCTTGGAGAGTAATTTCCTTGGATTATTTGCTAACATCAGTCTTATTTTCACTTTCCCTAAGCAGTTTCTGCTTCATATGTCTAACACGCTAACACAAATGTAGTAATACATACATTAAGTTGCAGGTATAGTAGTTGTAGATCTACAATAATGTAAATTGACTACCAATTAACAGATACCTCATTTTTATCTTTTCTGACAATTTTTAGTGTTCTTTTCTGAATATTTATAAGATATTGTAGTGAGTATTTTCATATTGCAAATATATAGCGAGTAATGTAAACTTGGTGTACAGACGTTATTAAGGTGAAATTGTAATATTTTACAAATGCTCAAATTTTCTGTCCAGATTGTAAGTTTTAATAAATACGAATGAGTCACAGTCGTGAATCATTCTGTCGTGTGTTAAAATCTTCATTAGTGATGTAAATATTTAAAGGTCATTTTAGTTTAGTTAATGTTTAGTTGCTTTGCTTTTTGCTGTTGGCTTAACTTAGTCCTTTGAAAGCAATATTATAGCAGTAGGTGTCAAAATAATTTAATCATAGTTTTGCACTAACTGCACCCTTACTGATCTGCTATTATTTTGTCATAGTTGTTATTGTTGCTGCTGTTGATGCTGCTGCTGCTGAGTGCTAATACTAACCATGTTGCTTGTCTTTTGTCTCCCCCCCCCACCCCACCCTCCCCAACCCTTCCCCACCTTTCCCAAAACACTTGTCTGTCTCTCTTTTTCTGTCCTGGGCTTTTTCCTCTGTGACTTTTATACATTAATGTATTCTGTACTTATATATATACTGTATTGTGTTTATTTTATTAAATTTATTTTATACATAAAAGAATACAAAGCACAATGACACGATTGTCAAAGTCTCCCTCCCTGACACAGCTTAAAATGACCTCAGCAAGTCTCTTGTCACGCTTCACCACAACTGCATCACATCATCTTGTCTAGTCTAGTCCAGCTGTGGCCAGTTTAATATCCCCTCCTCCCATCTCCTCTCTCCTATCTTAACCTGTCCTACATTGTTAAAAATTAAATCCCTTATCATAAATAAACGTTGTTTTGTTCATTCTATGCATGCATTTGCTTTTACACATGTGTAGTTATTCAGGGAGGCATCAATGCAGTAATAAGTGTCTCTGCCGTCTTTCCTGGTTACTTATTGTTCACTTCTCAATTTCTTTTCTTTGTACCATTTCCCTCCCTCAAGGCTCCATATGTTCACCTCTCACTTCTTAGCTTGTTTTAAAATCATTCAGGAAGAAAAGCAACAAAGAAAGAAAATCAAAGTAACAAAAAGGCATATTGAACTAAAATACAGTACAGAGAAAAAGATGATAAATGGACAAATTAAAGATCAGCTTGAATATAGTCAAATAAATACCACAATTGGTTATGCACAGTTAACTAAAGAATTGGAGGTTACTAAGAAATTACAAAAAAAGCTAAGATTATATAAATGCCAAGCTGAATATCAGTGATGAAATTGGAAAGGCATAATTAGCAATCCCAAACTTGTAAAGGACAAAGTGGGGAGAAGAAATACTGTTACAGTTTTCGGTTACTGCTATAAGAAAAGGAAAATATTTAGTACTGTATCAAGAAGTAGCAAGTAAAAGGAAAGAATGTTAATACAGTAACAAAAATAAAAGGTAATACATAGAGGGTATCAACAAATATTGAAAAGGAAATAACTAGCTACCAGTAGATTGAGAGGTACATAATGGGGAAGTTGGGGAATTGAAAAATTATCAACTTATATGAAAGAAATCTCAAGCAAAGCAAGTCCTAAATGAATGTGACCTACCTACCTTGTGTCTACCTTGTGTAGCTTCCAGGAATTAGCCCAGCGGCCCGATCTCTGACCAGGGCTCCCAGTTGGTCGTCTGGTCAACCAGGCTATTGGACGTGGTTGCTCACAACCTGATGTATGAATCACTGCCTCGTCGGTCAGGTATTCTTTGGAGGTGTTTGTTGAGTTCGACAATAATTTTAAAACCTTTCCGAGAATGAGATACAGTAATTAAAAAAAAATTGGAAACAGCAAATTTATGAAATTTTTTTACACAAATTTTAATGGTCATGGTGCAGAGATATTAGAGCTAAGGTATATATTGTAATAAAAAAAATTAATTGTGCAAATGGGTAAACCTTAAACTAGGTGGTATTTGAAAATGGCTACTTGATGTTGAGAAGGAATAGAAAAATAATAATAAGAGAAGTGGATCTTCAGTGTTAGTGAAACACTGTATAAGGACTATAGAAGTAAACCACATAACCTACTTATTGCTGAAATTGTGATTAAGTGCAAATGAAAGGAGAGGATATAACCATTATTAATGTTGAGAAAATTCTTGCCAATACAGCAAAAATAAGGGAAGAGCTCGGAAAGAAAGAGAAAAGGCTTCTAACCATCTTGAGATATACAGTATTAATACAGTACTCAAAACTAAAAAGAACAAGGCCGGACTGGGGAATATAAATAGAAATTAATGAGGGGAAGATAGATGAGGCATGGATGGATGAGACAGATGGTGAGGAATGCTACTAACAAAAGCAGCAAGACTGAATGGAATGTCACCAATGGCATTAAAATAATGTATGAGTAAGCTTTAGCTGTCTTTGGAGCATCTTTCAGGTCTCTTTGCACGAAGGAAAATAGGCAAAGAATTGGAAGTTTACCAACCTATTCCCCATGCACAATGAAATCACAAGAATGTCATATGTCTGAAAACATATTGAGACATACATTGTGATCAAGCCTACATACCTGGACTCCCAAGACACATACATTTCTGACTGAACCATGATGAGCTCAAAAACATCTTAACCAGAAGTACTACCTAACTTATTTGGGTTTGAAAGATACCATTCAAAACCTCAGTCTAAGTTTTACACGATACCTGCCCACACTCGGGTGTCAGTAACGATGTTCCCCATCTTTCGCCCTTGTCAGCGTTACCGGCCCATGCTCAGGTGTTTGTAGTTATGTTCCACACCTCTCGCCCCCATCTACGCTACCCAACCACACTCAGATGTTGGTACAGTAGAGATGTTCCCAATTTCTCGCCTCCGTCAGTGTTACCTGCCCACACTCAGGAGTTGGTAATGATGTTCCCCATCTCTTGCCCATGTCTGTGTTACCCACCTTTACTCGAGTATCAGGAAAGATGTTTCCCACGTCTGTTACGTGTCCATTTTCAAGTGTAGGTAGTGATACTCCCCATCTCCCACCCTGTCAGTGTTACCCGCCCACACTCGGGTATCATTAGTAATGTTCCATATCTCTCGCCCCCGTCAATATATGTACAAAGAAATCAAAATAACATGTTATATTTATGAGAAAATATTGAGGCCATACAGCTGATGGAATACCTTTTGCAAAATGCCATGCAATGGATAGAGAAGAATAGTAGTCCCTATGTTATGGACAGTTTATACAACTGGATTCTAATTACCGGTAAGTCATACATGTAAAGGTACCTTGTGGTAACTGTTACAAGTAATATGTCCCCAAAAAATTATATTAGTGACAAAGTATGTAAAGCTTATGCAATACTTACCCATCTCCAGATAGTGTTAAAAAAAAAGCTCTTAATGATGTGAGATCAAAATTAGAATATACAGTGGTGGCATTGTACTCACATTAAAAAAATAATGTAGCTAATCAAGGAAGACTTAAAAAGAATGCAGTAAAATTGATCTCAGAACTCAGATAATTGACCTTTGAAGAGAGATTCAATTTCTTGCATCTGCTTACTCTGAAATGTATAAGAAAACATGAGAATATGATCACCACATACGAAATAATGACAAGATTTGAGAAAGTGTGTAAAGAATTCTTATTGCCTGCTCAAAAGAGAACTAAAGGACATGAATATAAGATCAAGAAATACCAAATTAGTAAGAATATATATACAAATTCTTCAGTGATACTGTGCTAGAGGAAGGGAATGGAGAAAGTTTATTGTGTCAAAAATACTGCTGTGTTAAGACTGCATTTGATAAGATTCATAAAAAGAATGGGACACCAAAAGCATAGCTTTCTTCTTATAATTGTGGTTAGGTAATTACACACATGCAACTAGGTGAGTGCATAAACAGAGTATACACATTCTCTTCCCTCTCCCTGTTCCTCTTTCCTGCTATACCTCTTCTCTCTCCTGTTTCCTTTCCTCCTCTTAATCTCTCCTTCCCCTCTTCCCACTCCCCTTTTTTCCCCAATTCCCTTCCATGTCCCTGTTCTCCCTACTTTATTACCTCTTCTCCCGCTTTCATTCCCTCTTCTCTCTCCCTTCCTCTTCCCTCTCTCTTTGCTACATAGTCTTCCCAGCTTGGCATCTTCTTTTGATAATTACTTTCCTTCCTCTTCCCTTTTCTCCCTCCTTTTCCCTAATTAAACTTTTGTCTTGACCCTTTCAGAATCTCTTTAATTTATAATAGCCAGGTAACTACAAGGGAGACATTATTCTTTGCCCATGACTTTTGCTATCATCTTTATTATATTTTAATACCAGTGCCACTTATTAACTTGTTACGAATGATCAGTAATGTAGAAATATGGTTGGGAATTGGTCCCAAATACCAACAACTGGAGTCAGACTATGGGAAATGCTTCAGGGGTCTTTGGTCTGTGGTGCATAGCAAATGGTTTATAACTATGTCTTGCGAACACCTCCAGTTAATATGTTCATAAATTCAGATGTAGAAATTATTTGAGTTGTATAAATGTGCTTCTGTACAACTAATTGTCATTTCCATATTCTGATTAGAGCATTGTTTTACACTGCCTGTCTTGTCATCATTCCTAGCTTTTCTTAAAGTAATGTTGTCTCTGGCTCATCCTCACAGTTTTGCTAGAGCTGCTACTCATAATACAGTACAGTACACACATTTTTTTCATTTTCAGAAATGTGCTTTTTAATTTAGGAAGTGTATTTGTAAAGGAATAGGCATGATAGTAGTTAGTGATATTATCTCAGCTTGGTGTGTTAAAGGTAGTTGTCTATATCCTGATGTAACCCAGTGCTAGCTTGAGTGAATTCATTGTGGTCATGGCTTAACCTTATGGCTGTAAGAGTAAAAGCTCCCTAAAATATGTGCTTAAAATAAAATATTATAATGAGGCTCTAGGTTGACTTATTTTTAATTTTATATCAAAACAGCAAAGCTTAGCACTTTATGCAATTAAAATAAAGCCAACATTGAGACTCGCTCATAAACATCCATTCTTGCATTAATCTTAAAGGTGATATGTAAGTATTTATCAAATATTTGGAAATAAATGCTGTGCCATGATTAGTCATACTATTCAAAATAGAATGAACATGATCTCAAAATATTAAGCAAAAATGCCTTTCAATTTTTGCTTCTTTGGGTGATGAAACATGTCTGGATGTTTTGATGTAGCCATTAATTTAAATATGTTGATATTGACCCACTGACCTTATAAGAATAATAATAATAATTATTTATGAAGATAATATTCATTGGTTGTATTTCATTTCATGGTACATGGTAGAGCATAGCAATTTTACAAGAGTGCCTCCTTCATTAGCTTTTTGGGTTATGGCAAGGGCAGCCATTCCTAAGGCCCAAGTTTACTGGGAACCAAGGCCAGAATCTGCCTCTGTTATGGTGTGACGGGAGCTTGGGTATCAGACATCAATCCTAAACAAAACATTGTATAATACATCAAAACAAGCAAATCCTTATACTTTTAGTGGAATTGTTCACAGTTTTGGATTGATCTGATACCCCAATGCTCCCCTTTCCTTGTAACAAGAGCCAGATTCTAGTCTTTGAATCCAGTAGGCACGGGTGGATTTTTGAGGCCTAGTGCAATTTCCTAAGGCTAGTCAATTCAGTAATATATATTTTATTTATTTATATATACAAGAGTTCTTACATTCTTGTAAAGCCACTAACATGCATAGCATTTCAGGCAGGTCCTTACTACTAATTTTCCCTGGAACATGACCTGCCAAGTCGTTTAACAACCAGGTCCCCATTCACTGCTGGGTGAGCAGAAGCTACAAACATTGGTGCCCAGGCCAAAGCGCCGGGTTAGTGTTTTACCACTGCACCATGGAGACTGCTAATATAGTTTAAAAAGAGTTACTGGGTGGCACACCAAAAAAGGGCATTACCTACCATTTAACATTTTATTTTAGTCATGAGGCTGTTAATCATGTGCAGTGTGATCAGTGATCAGTGAATTCCACTTGATATTACAACTGGAAGGTGACTAGTTTAGCTGTGATAGTCCGATAGGCAATTGCTGCTCTTGACATAACTGATATGGGAGCATTTTTCAAGGAGTTATTACGACACCTCAGTTAACACATGTTTCATTTGCAAAGCTGCACTCTTTAATTTAAAGGTAGTAGGCTGTATATTCAGTTCAGTAAGAGGACAATGTGGTTGTGTATGATGTGTTTGTGAAATGTTTGTTGCATGTTTGTTTATGGCATGTGTGTGTGTGTGGTTGTAATATTTGTACAGTATAGGTGTTCATTCTTTGTGCACCCTTTAGCAGGGAAGAAAGAATTCTTAGATGACAAATGGTAAACACAAGTGTAATTAAACTTCTGAAAACAACAGGGCTTTGACTGACATTAACGTATTATTGTACACACACACACACACACACACACACACACACACACACACACTCTAAATAGTAGATTGCCACCAGAGGAACAGACAAAGGACACTGTGCGAGGAGCATATGCTGCACTTTCCAACTTCAGAATCGCTTTAACCAAATTTGGAAAATTGGATACCAAAAATTGGAATAAGTTGTATGGTGCCCATATCTCAAGAAGCACATCAATAAACTGGCAGCACAACAGAACCCTGTAGCATGCAAAGGCATGCTACAAAATGACTAGCGGAACTGAAAAACAAGAGTTAAGAGAGGCTTGAGGTATTAAATATGCCAAAGCTAGAAGCTAGAAGAAAAAAAAGAGGTGACATGATCACCATTTACAAAATAATATTGGGAATTGGCCAAATTGACAGAGGAATTCCTGAAACTGGCAACCTCAAGAACAAGAGGTCGTACATTCAAGCTAAGGAAACAAAGGTGACGAAAAAAAAATATTTAAGTTTCTTTTGCAAACAGGGTGGTAGACGGAACAAGTTAAGTGAGAAAGTAGTGGAGTCCAAAACTGTCAATAGTTTCAAAGAGTAATATGACAAAGAGAACTGGGAAGACTGGGAAAACATGAACGTAGCTCTCATCCTGTAACTGTACTCGGGTAATTACACATTCTCACTTCATGTGATAAAGTAATCACAAATGGTTGCCATTATGGCTGTATTGTGCAGTGATAAACATACTTAAGTCATAGTGCAGTGTTTTTAATTAAACTTTTATAGTTGGGAAGTTTTAACAAAAATCCATGTAATTTTTCAAAGAATTGCAGAGTTAGAAAATACAGCCCAAGATTCTAGATCTTTGTTAAAAAATTCTTATTTTGTTTTCATTAGAAATTAATTTTACTTGAAAATTCAATAATATTTCTTGCATGATGCACAAAGTGCATCGGGACCAGGAGTAAATTTTCCGTAACGGAAATTATCAACATTGTTAAATGGATGGTTTAATTTCAGTGAGAAAAATATTAAGATAATGCATGTACAGCAGAATTCTCATTCTGATGAAACGATTCAGTCTTCACTCCTGCCACTCCAAAATAACTTTCATTGCCTCTGAACTTTACTATTTTATTACTAAAATTATGTTTAATATAAAATATAATATTTTGTTGAATTGTTTTTATTGGTACCACATTCTATTAATTTAGGAAATATATGGTCTAATTGCACCAAAAATCCTTTTTAACAATATTTTCTGTTGCAACCAATCAGTCTGAAAATTTAAACAGAATCATCTCGTTACATCTAGACTTCTAGTAGATTGAGCGCCATTTAAGTTAGACTACAAGTTTTATAAGTTAAGACTACATATTATGAGGCAAAAAGGCTACTAAAACAGATTTGGGGATTTTAGCAGAACAAATTACACTATTGTTTGTTGACCTTTGTTTTTAACCATGTCCAAAGGGACAGGAAAAACATACTTGTCAACCTGAGAATTGTTTTTTACCTGTTGTTACTTAAGATTCACACTGCAAGCATTTCTTGCTACTGATTGTTTACATTGGAGTGCAACTCCGGCATGTCTGCAGTATAGTAATGCAGATATTCCAGCACGTGTCGGATGCAACAGAATAACTGGACACTTTGTTACAAGGGGGTAACTAGTTCTTCCAAATTAATGATGAGGGGAGTCAAAACTCAAATTGAACAAAAAAATAATAAACAGCTGGGATGGGTTGAGAATCCTTAACTAAAGGGTTCAACCCCATTAAAACCTCAAGTTCTGGGATAGTTGAACATCGTTGTGTGATAGTTAAACATCCTTGTGTGATAATTGAACATCCTTGTGTGATAGTTGAACATCCCTCTTGTGATAGTTGAACATCCTTGTGTGATAGTTGAACATCCCTCTTGTGATAGTTGAACATCCTTGTGTGATAGTTGATTATCGTTGTGTGACACAGTTCATGTAATTTAATATCATTGTGTATTAGATGAATATTCTAGTGTGTTTACTGAACATCATTGTGAGCTGTATTCTCAACATACAAAATTCAGATTGCTAATTTAAATTCTTGTTCCTCACTTAATATGGAAGGTACTGTTGATACAAGGTTCAATTGGATCACATTTGAGTTAATTTGGACGGTGCAGTGACTTGTGTAAGTTTAAATATACTCAACATTCACACAGTGGCTGGTATTTATCAGATTATTTTTGTTTCCTTCATCTTAAAAAAAACTCCTTGTTTATAATTTACTTGGGAAATTCTGTCTTGGTGTACTCTTTCTGTTTTCATTGATACTTTGCTTAATTTCATTAGCTCTGTCCTCTTGCCCCATTCCTTTTCCTGCATCCTTCATCAGGCCCCCATGGGTAACACTACTGGAGGGACATCTCCTGGCGTGACAGGTAAAGCCATAGTCTGCTCATCAGTGCATGATTTTTAATGCATGTTCAGTGAATTGTGTACTGATGTAGAACAATGGTATCAAATTTAGCAGATAAGTATTGGAGATATTCTCTGCTAATATTTTGTAAGTGGAGAATTTTGACAAGGGGTATTCTTGAGCATGGATACACTTAAAACATTTAGGGGGGGGCCATCAGTCAAGTATGATATTAGTATTAAGAAAGGAATCTCCAGTGATAGTTTTAATGCATCCAATTAATTGCCTTGTTTTGCAGTCTAGCAAGGTTAGCAAGTTGAAGCAGTGCTTCAGTGTCATCATAAGCACTTTGAGCTACTTGGTAAGGTTTATGTATAATAGCCTTTCAGAATCATCCAATCTTAAGTGATTTATTTTCTTGTGTGTATTTATCCTGCACCTGAGTTTATATGAGAAATAACTATTGAGCATGATATTAACATATTACAAATTTTATCATTAAATAAACATTTGTTGGAAAGATTAGTGAGATGCATGCTAGATTTGCTACAAAATATTAAGAATATAGGAGCAGTGTTGTATTAAACTGCAAAAATCATTTGGAGCAATCCAGGGATTGAATCATCAACTCCGATAAACACCAGCTTTGCATCACACCTCTAGACCATGACATGTTAAAAGCTATTCAACCTGGGATCCTACTGAATCCACTGGGAATTCTGGAGACACTGAGTTAGTGCCCAACCCAGTTTTTACGAATGGCCCACATGCTCTGTGTTATGAGTAATAGTGTTCTCCACCATACACTCCCTTCAAATACACATTAAAAAAAATAGGAAACCACAATGAGAATTTGAAGGAAGCATTTGGTGGAGATTACCATTACCCAAGCCAGAATGCAGGCAGGTTATGTGTAAAAGTTTTGTTGGGCTCATTCACCCCAGAATTCCTATTGGATTCAGTAGGGTCCCAGGTTGAATAGCGTTTAGCATGTCATGGCCTAGGGGTTGGCGCTCTGCTGGTGTTTACCAAGTTGCTGGTTAATTCCCTGCATTGCTCCAAATGATTTATGCATAGATCACATCATTGTGATTTCCCTTCTGTATTGTATTAAATAATGTTTTTAGGTTTTAAAATGAATGTTGGTAACATTTTATAGCGCAGTTACTGTATTGGTAATTTGATATTCTCATTTTTCAAATCATTATTGAGAAACCAAGCAGATGTTTGGAACTTTTTTTTTTTTAAGTTTTGCTCATCATTTTGAAGAGCATGCAATGAACTAGATCATTTATTTGCTCTAGTAGCTGAGCATCATCTGCAAACACATTCATGTAACTCTGAAGCCCCTCTGGCAGAATGTTTTTATAGATAATGAACATTACTGGTACTAGTACTGAACCATCTGGTACTCCACTTTCAACATTTTTCTAATCTGGTACATTTCCTCAAATCACTGCCCTCATTTTTGTCAGAAGCATTGTCATCTCTGTTAGTAATCCTGTGTGGGACTGTCAAAAGCCTCATTTAGGCTCATACAGATACTATCGACCAATTCACAACTTGATTCTGATAAACGGAAAACAAATTTGCTAATCTGAGTATCCAATGTGTAAATAGTGTATTATTGTCCACATACGCACTGGAAAGCTTAATATAGTACAATAGATGACATAATGCTTAATGTTGCACATTAAAGCTGAATCTTTATACTACAAAGTCTTATACAGGTATATACACTGTATAACCTAATATTTACACTGGAAAGCCTTAAACAATGAAAAACCTAATGCAGCATTCATACTGGAAAGCATTACACATCAAGAATCCTAATGCAGTATTCACACTAGAAAACCTAATAGTGTACCATGTATACAGTGTTAATTCTAATATTCAACACTATCATGCCCAACACTCTGTAAACATCATCAAGTCTAATAGGAAAAAACTCACACTTATGTATTTGTGTATTTATATAAAGATTTACACAAAGTCTTTTGCACTCCTGAGTGCTTTATCAAGATCTGAGTATATGGCTAGGAGGAACATTAGATCTTAATGACTCTCTTGTTGAGATGCAAGTTTTGTCTAGAGTTGCCATATATCCATATTTTCCAAGACATGTCCTGGATTAAAGTGTTAAAAATTGCATCCGGGAAAAAAAAGCGCCAACAGCCCAACAAAAAAGTGACAAATGCCCAACTAAAAAGTGGCAAATGACCAACAAAAAAATGAGAAATACCCAACCAAAAATTGGCAAGTGCCCAACCCAAAATGGGCAAATTTGTCCAACCAAAAGTTTCCAATTTTTTTTTTTTTTTTTTTTTTTTTTATATATATATAAAGTGGCATACACCCAACAGAAAAATGGCAAATGCCTAACAGAAAAATGGCAAATGCCAAACAGAAAAGTGGCAAACTCCCAACAAAATAGTGGCAAAAACCCAACAAGTGCCAAAACACCCAATGGTCCCTAAGCCAATATGCAACGATGTTGCATATTGGTCCCTAAGCCAATATATCACGACTATCAAGATTTTTGTAGTTGTATGGTCTAGTGGTTAAGGTACCAGGTATGCCAAGGTGCATAGCGCTCCTGGCTATCTGGGTTTGAATCCTTCTGGGGTGTGGGGTTTTCAGCTATATATATACTGTGTGTGTGTATATATATACACACACATACTGTATACATATACACATACACTAGTATATACACACACACACGTGCACGCCAAAGGCCCAAATTATGTATTGGGCAGGGGCATGGAGGATTTTGGTGACTGTTATTAGAGGTGTCCTGGATTATGCCTGTTCAGATATGGCAGCCCTAGTCTTGTCCTAACCATATACTCAGACCTTGATAAAGCACTTGGAGTGCAAAAGACTTGGTGTAAATCTTTACATAAAATAATCAAATACAGAAGTGTAGGTTTTTATCCTATGTTATTATGTTTGTGAGAAAACATTATTATTATATATACTGTATGAAGCCTAATATTCGCACACTGTTCCTGCAACAACCATACAAATTATACTTAAAGGTATTCTGTATAGGAAAATTAAGGATTAAGGTCCAGAGATTTCCAAACTCCATTTTCCCTACTCCTCACTCTCATGAACACCTGTTTTGGCATTGCTATTGTATACTTCCTCCATTTTCCAGACACAAATTCAGCACATCATGATGACCAGATTGCTTGGGATGTACAATGATGCATAAATATATATCTCTTGTATGTCTTATACAAATATAAGTTTATAAAACTCAAGAATGTTGGGTGTTGTGGGCGTAAGTTACATTTAAAAAATGCGGTACATGCAACACTTAGCATTGATTATTCATACTAATTCATGTTAATCCATTCTCATTCTGTGTAATTCCAAATTCACTTGCACATTTGGAGATTTGGGATGAAGTTCTTCACTGTATAACATGATTCCTAGTCGTACAATTTTGCACGAGTCGTAGGCATCCTGTATTGGTTTCTCTTAAGATGTGTTTTTAAGGACTGCTAGAAAATATCTCCTAACCGAGTGATACAATCATTTATGTCGTCCGTGTAATTAACGTGTGAGACCTAGAGTAGTCACTGTCTCTGTGTATCCTTGTATTCCCCCCCCCCCATCCCACAGTGGTTTCACCCTGTGTATCATTTCTGTAAGCATAGCACATGTTGATGTTCTACAAGGTGTGTATTTAGATGTCCTTTCATGCATTCTGAGAGTACTCATCATGCATTTGCATGTTTTAGGGGCTATTATAAAGTTAAATCCCTCAGTGGTATTATCTATTTTTCTGTTTATTTGGTGTTATCTAAATTTATTGCAATAATATTTTTATTAGTTGGTTATGTCAGAATTGTAGAGTAGTTAAGTAATAATTGATTAGTTCTTTTGTTGCTATAATGCTAACCAATTTGCATAAGTTAATTCAAAATAATTTTCTCTTCTTATCTTTAGGTTCCACTCTTAGTTAATAATCTCAGGATTATTATTATAAATATAGAAATTACTATGGGCTCAAAATGCTATGGAAAGACTATACATGTAAATGCCCGTCACTCTTTTGGTGCTTAACACATTGAAAGATACAGGTGGTGTAATTCAGAAATGTAACTTTGATACCATTCTTTACTATTTCAGGGGAATGTCGTTATCAACTTCCCAGTCATCCCTTTCAAGGTTAAGTACTTCAGGAAAGGGTTATCCAGGAACATTGCCTCGACATCACAAGGTTTCTTCAAGCATTGGCAATGGGTCATCTTCAAAAAGTGCCAAGAAAGAGAAAAGTTTCAGGTACATCCCTATTTTTAATATTTGTTACACTCTTATTTATTTATTATTTATTTATATATATACAAGAAGGTACATTGGGGTTAACAGAGAGCATAGAGTTTAGGTTGAAATTACATTCTTGTAAAGCCACTAGCACACACAGCATTTCGGGCAAACACCCTATGAAGTCTCAAACATTGAACAAACAGCTGTATATTGTTGTTTTTCATTAACAGTACTTGTTTTGTTGCAATATAATACTGCAAAATACATACTGCATTTAAATTTCATGTACAATAAACTATCACAGGCAGACCCTAAACTGAATGTACTGTCACTCTGTAGTGAAATTGGGACATATCACCAGTTCCTTATTGTTACTTGACATTGTGAAAGCTTATGTGGTGATGTAGTGGTATAATGGCCAGATTTAAGTATTCAGGGGGTATCATTTGAGCTCACGTGTGGTAAGGGTCTCAAGTTTTAAATACACTAAATGTTTATAACATGACTTTCATTCATTCATCTATAATATATATTCATTAATCATTTCCATACAGTATATCCATTGAATTTAGATGCCCTGTATATATGCAATAATTTTTTGAGTTTAAACAATACAGTACTGTTAGTTTAGTTTGCTTTCTTTTATGAAAGTCAAAATATATAGTTGGCTGAGAAGCAACATACTTTAATGTGGGTTCTGGCACGTGGAACTAGATGGTAAGTCATCTGTGCCTACTAAGAATTTTCAGTAGACACGATGATACAATTGTTGTAACATATGTTACCTCTTCATGGAATTATAGACAAATTTGCAATAACAAATAAGGCATTTAAAATGCTAATAACACCAAGAAATATTCAGTTTATTTAATTAATTAATATGCTCTGTATAGGCTGTTAATGGCTTGGACCCTCCCCTTACAGTGACTTGTGCACAGTTCAGCAGCCAGATGTCCCCATGAAATGGGGCAACTCTGTATAACATGGGGCTGTAATTCCTACACAGTTCACTTCATATGGATGTAATACAGTACAGAGAAACTTCAGTACTAAAACAGCTCCCAACTCAAACATTTCGGCACTTGAACGCTGTGTTCATAAAAAAAAAAAATGTGTTCATGTTCGGTAGTCGACTGTTTGCTTGGCACTAACATGTAAACATGCATCCCTGACGTCAGTTTTGCAATAGCTATCATTCAGTGCAGAACACCACTAGACTGCCCTAAACCTTCGGAATCTTTTTATATTCTTGGTGTAAATAAGTCACCATGGCACCTAAGAAAGTTAGTGAAAGTTATGATAAGAGCCAAGCAAAATGAAAATTAGTTATAACCAAGATTAAGATGAAAAAAGACCTCATAGCAAAATATGAAAGTGGTGCTTGTGTATCTGATCTTGCTACTGAGTTTGGTATGTCTAAATCTAGTTCTCTAATAAAAGAAATGTGTGGAAAATGGGGGGTGCAAAGTTTTTGTAAAAAATATCATCCTGACAAAGCTGTGTGTTAATGGTAAGGGACCCCCCCACCCTCTGCCAAAGAATAACATCTCTCTTCCTCTGCCTCACCACCACCTTATTTATTGCATTAATATACTACATTTATTTTTGTGGTCTGGAATGGATTTATCCAATTTACATTATTCCTAATGGGAAAAACTGTTCAGTACTCGAACAAATTGGCACTCGACCCACCTTCAGGAACCATTTAAGTTTGAGTACCTAGGTTCCATTGAACCCTAAAATTGAAGCTGAAATCCTGCACTTCAACATTATAGGCATTGTTTTGTTTCAAAAATCCAATTTGCTAGAATACACAGCCAAAACAACAACACTTTTTGTCACTATCCAAATATGGATGAACTACACTATATATATTGTATGTATATATGTGTACGGTACTTTAATTTTCTTTGTGTGATAGCCGGTTGCTGCGGCGTGAGAGCTTCTCTTCCCAGCGTGAGCCATCAACACAGTGGTTTGATCGGACAGACTCCCAGATGATGCCTCCTCAGCCAATCTTCGAGTTAACTGAGCAGGTAACAGCTCCAGTAGGTGTCCAAAAATATGTTCATGTATGCATGATGCATCTAACGCTATCAACATGTTCGCATCAAGCTTGCTGCCACCTGCAGGCAGGTGTCTTGGGTTTTAAATATTCACCTATAATAAAAATATTGTATGGTTTGATTAGCAAAGTAATGCATTGAACATTTTATACTAATAATATAAAATATGTTTATTCATGAAAGAGAGAGAGAGTGAACGAGTGGGTCAACAGTTCTGTTGCTTCCAAACATTTCTCAAATTGAGCAGTCCCAGCAGCTACTGACAAAGCTGGCTCCTAAACACGTAAACAGACTCAAGCTGTGGGCATTTGTGGGCTGCAAACATCAGTGGAAACTAGAATGCCTACTGCTGTAAATGGGCTTATGCTGCACCTTAGTGGAATAGGAAACAAAGTCTTGCAAATACATACAGTACAGTAAGAGCTCAGTAATCCAAATTCCAGTAACTCGAATGTTTGGGTAATCATAATAAATTTGAGTTCAGGTTTTTGACTGTTCAACTAGATTAATAATTTGGGTTACCAAGATTTCTGGTGAATTAAAAACCCGAATAAATTTAATATTTATATAATTGGGCTTTCTATGTAAATGTCCAGCTAACTCAAATAGGGTGGGCCCCATATAATTCATGTTATTGAGCATAGACAGTATACCAAAGTGCACGGGTAATAACGAAGCCACTGTATGTTAGGCATCAACACAAGGAGGTTTATATATGATCAAAGTCTAGACCTAACACTGATTACACACTGGATGGAAGTGACACTGGACCCAACAAGACGGATGCTGGAGGCACAATGGATAACAATAGTAGATAATAATAATAGCTGAGGAGCCAAAAAAATATTAGAAACCTTTTTTTTTTAAACAGAATGGTAGATGGTTGGAACAAACTAAGTGAGAAGGTGGTGGAGGCCAAAACCGGCAGTAGTTTCAAAGCGTTATACAAAAAATAGTACAGTATTGGGAAGACGGGACACCACAAGGGTAGCTCTCATCCTGTATCTACACTTAGGTAATTACACGCGCGCACACACACACACATAACACCAAAAGTCGAAAGAGCAAAGCTCAACACCCGCAAACACAACTAGGTGAATACATACATACATATATATATATATATATAAAAATCCTCAACATACTAACAATGAATGTTCATTTTTATTCATACTAACTTTGCTGGTTATTGTGTTGTGTGCAGTATTTATAAAAGATTAATATTAGGATGGACTAACATGGAAAGCTCCTATTAACCATTAATGTTATGTGGGAATTTATAGAATATCTGTCTTAAAAATCTTGATAACATGATTGCTGTTCATTTCAATGTACAGTGCTGGAACCTGCACAATCATTTATGTATGTATTATTTATGTAGTGAAGAACTTTGTGGAATTAACCAACAACTTTAAAATTCACTTCATTCTAAAAATTTAATCTAATTATTAAGTGCAGCAAAGTGACTGGTGGAAAAGCCAGTGGTTAAATTAAAGATAAGTAGATAGAGATAATATTTTGAGAATGTGATGGGTGAAAGAGATGAAGGAAGTGCAAATGTGAACATGTTTAGTGCAAGATAGAATACCAGCAAATAGAACCTAGAATGAGGTCATTTTATCAGAAAAAGAGCCAAAATATGGTAAAATTACAGGTTTTGGTGAAGTATGGTGAAATCTAATGCAGGGAATATGAGAGGATACAGCCAGTGTGGAGAGTTTACCAGTAGGCATTGAATAGTGGTATTGTGCCAAAGGATTGTAAAAAATTCTATGATTATATTGCTATGTATAAGTGTCTGAAGCTGAAGAGCTTCGCCTGGGACACCTTTGCTGTCGCTGTCTTCTCAGAGGCGTACTGAGTGGAGTTGAGTAGTCTGTAGAAGTTGTACCCAAGCACTGTGTTGGAATTTGAGATGGCTATGGGTTCATCCCTGATTTGCACACCACCTTCATTTTCAATTATGTAGGCCATGCAACCGATCGTGCTTTTCTGGATTTTGTCTGGATTAATGGTGATCCTCCATTTTCTTTCCCAGTACGCAGTCCGGGTGAGTTCTATATTTGTTTTTCTTGTGACCGTCGCATGTTTGGTTGCTTGACTACTTGGGTTAGAGGTTATTACATAGGTGACGTTGTCTGTGAATTAGACGATGATGGTGTGTCTGTATTCCAGTTGGGGCAGGTAATTTACGAAAATGTTGAAGAGGACAGGTCCAGACACATCCCTTGTGGGACTTCAGCTGTCGGGGAGAAGACTGCTGCCATTTTCCCGTTGAAACAGGGGTGACTTGTCTCTTCTTCAGGAAGTTCCTGACCAGTCTGAGTAGGGTCCAGTTTTGAGCTGGTAAGTCTGCTAGTTTATTCAATGGGCAGTCATGCCATAGGCTGTCAAAGGCCTTGTGTGTGTCACTCATTGTGGTCAGGGCTATCTGATTTTGCTGGTGCATTATGCTGACTGCATCACAGATGATGTTCATTGCATGCTGGGTCGAGTGGTGTGATCTAAGGCCCTTTCTTTTTTACTGTAAGGTTGTTGTACTCCATATAGTAGTTGAGTCAGTTGGACAGGTTGGTGAGTCTTTCTTGAGTTTGGGAATGAACATCATCTTGGTTGTTTTGAAGGGAACGGGAATGTGGCCAGATGCCAGCATGGCTATTGAATATATTTAGTAAGGAGGGCAGGAGATTACTTGGGAGGAGTTTGACCTGCTTGGTGTTGAGCCCCGAAGGATCTGGGGCCTTGTTGTGAATACTCTTGATGACCCCTCTCATCTTTACCATTGATATGGGTCTTGTTAGTGGGTGGTCGTTTTGAAGGTTGGTTGGTCAATCAGGGGAGGTGCTGAGTAGTAAGTCAGCATTCTTTGCAGTCCATTGGTTAATTTGTTTGAAATGCACGTTGTTCAAAGCTCTGCTGTTCGATGCCATGAGTGTCTCCTCTACTCAAATACAAAATGTAATTGTTATAAGGAATAAATGCATTTCATATTTATGTAATAATTTTCTCTGCAGCACAGAATTGTTCATATACTCCTTATCATGCATAACATTTATCATATTTTGTTCAGGTGACACCTGAACGCCCTAAGAGAATAGACTCAGACCGAGCAGGGTATCTGTCACGGCCACGCTCTCTCACCATGAGCTCATCCCTGTCGGCAACTCCTTCACCATCCATGGGTTCCAGAGAGAGTCTTAGTAAGTATTTTTCAAAGCAGTAAATGGGTACATTCATTTGATCATCTTATCAGAGGGATTTTATAAGACTGATTTAGGTGCAGATGGTAGTGGGTATAGTTTTTTAAATTGGCATGTGCAAGAAGTTATGTGCAGGGGATAAGTAGGGTTTTTAAACTGGTGTGCATTTCGGATATAAAATAAAGCTTATCAATAATTCTCATTACTTGCCAAGAAATTCTCTGCTGAATGCTTTAAGTGCTGTAGGAAAAATTTACTGCAAATTATTAGAAATAATGCAGAGCTTTTAAGTGTTAATAAATTTCAGATCTCAAATATGAGAAAAATCTGTTGTTTTATCACAGTGAGCACACCAACCGGTTCAATATATGAGGAGGATGCCCCACCTCCGTTGCCTGTGAAGATGCGTGATCAGGATTCGGACAGTGTTTCTTTCAGACTAAGTGCCATGTCACTTCAAGCTGCTAAAGTGAGTACAATTTAAGTTTTCTACAACTATTCTTAAGAGTTATTGTTTGTGCATTAGAAGATATTCATTTAATTTTTTGCTACTAAGATGCATTATTAAGGATTGTTACATTTTGTTCAAATAGAGAAGTTGCAACATCAAAATACTTTGCAATATTTTGTTTACTTCTTCAATTTAATCCATATCGCTCCTCATTCCTCTCCCTTACATCTTTTAATACTACTATTATACCTTCTATTAACATGCATATAATCATTCCATCTCGATAGGTCCATTTCTTGCCCTTGCTTTCCTCTCTGTGTATAACTGAATGAACCTATGCCTAAGAAAGTGTTTAAAATAAACAAACCCCCTCCAAACACACAGGAACTAAGAAATTGTCATGACTATTTACATTTGACACTTCAGTTTCCAACTGCAGGTACAACTACTAAGCATTCATTCCCCACCCTACCTTTCATATTTCCAATAAAATAACTTTCCTACTATCTTGTAGCTTCTTCACACATTCGTTCAATTCATTTCAAAATATATCCATTTATTTTTCATATTATATTCTCCTTATTTACTGGAGCATATGCTCTTATATATATCTTGCTTTACTTATCCTATATTAAATCCAACATAATCTTGAATTAACACACACATCCTCAAACATACTCTCAGTCTCTCTGATATAAACAAAGCTACTCTGTCGTTTTTACCCTCAATAGTTTTCATACATTTCTGACCATACAACTAAACTCCCCTCAAACTCCAACAATTTTGTTTTCCCCATTATCCCATACACACTTCATATTAAGATCCATTTTCTCACACCTAATCATTTATCATCATATCATTTATATAATTGACTTTCAATCCTTCTCTTGCTATCCTTATTTATTCCATTTATGTACATCAATACACACACACTTAATTCCACATCCATTCCCTCCTAAAGTAACCTCTATTGCTGTTTTGTCTGGTTTGCCTCCATCTCAAAAAGGGGTGCTGGTTTGTAACACACCAAGTGCAGCAGTATCCCAGGAGGGACTGGGGTTGGGTCTTGCTGCCCAACAAAAACTGAAGGGTAAACACATACTAAAAGAAAATGCTTTGTCCAAGATATAACGAAATAAATACAGTAGCTAATAAATTTATTAAAATGGAAAAAAATATTAAAATTACAGTACAGTACTATAAAATAAAGGACAAAATTAGTATGTGTACCTTGATACATTTGGGTACTGCCTCTTCCTCCTCCAATCCCACCACAAATGCTGTAACAATGAAGCCACCACGAGAAAGTGGGTGAAACTCATATACAGTACCATATTAGATAAGCATCCCACACCAACACACTAATAATCCTATGACATATCTTTCAATACCTGTGTTGCTTTCTTAATTACAAGGTTGTAGGCCCTATTGTCTATGGCCTACATAGTATGAATTGTGTAGGCTGCCACTGCATGCTGTTGTGTGCTGGATCAGGTATATCAGCGCCAAGATCACTCACAGCCTCACTCAGTATAACCTAAAAACCACATTTTTAGCTAGGTAAAATCTGTGTAATTTACATGATGCATACCCAGCTGGGATTATTTGCACTGACACTACTGGCAGCTTGGCTCTGGTGTAATATTCCAACGAATGTGGTTTTAGGTGAATTACTGTACATTCAACAGCTCATAAAATGTGATATGAAAGAATAACTGATATAATTAAGAGATGGATACTAATAATTTACTATAGCTCTACAATTTCTCAGTTAAGTAAAATCCAGTCAGAGTATAGCAAAAAGTTCAGATACAATTCTGGCTCTCTTTAATTAAATACTGTATTTTCTCTTTAAAAATGCCCTGTAATCGTTGAGAGATAAAAGATTAATAAGTAGACAACTTTTAGAATGTAGCTTATATTTTTAAACATGCATTATATTCATATTTAAATTGTTAATCATTGAGGAAATCTAATAATAGGAAACCTAATCAGTAATATGTCAACAGTTTGTCTTCCCCTCGGATATACCACCTGAGCCGCCACAGAAGCCTCCACGGCCTGACAAGAATCACAATCATGAGGATCCACCCAAGTTATGAAAATACAAACATCTCATGGAACCAAACTAAGAAGATGACAATAGAGTTTAAAAAATGTCTCTGGGTATGTGATAGAGTGAGTCAGTAAATGAGTACGAGTTGAACCACATGGTAGGCCCTAATAGTTGAAAGGAAAATTTAATGATGTTTATTTATGTATGAAAGAGTAAAGAAAGATTATTAGAGAGAGTTTACACAAGTACTTGCTGGAAAGGCCAGTGGTGAAGCACTCTAGTTGGGCTACATTACTTTTAAGACTACTTATCACTGCCACTGTTACTGCTACAGTATTTGTGAACAGCACGTTTTGTAGCAAGTTCTGAATTTTGTTATTTTGTTTTTATGACGAAGGAATGCCAGTAAATATAAATTAGAAATATAAGCAAACTGACTATAATTTGGAATTATATTTTGATCAAATATTTACTAAGACAGTCATTATTATACATACAGAAATATGCATGTAATATTGATATTAGCTCTGAATTCCTGTTTCTACACATCAAAAATAATTTTTTCTTGAAATACACACAGACTTATATATAATTCAAGACTTATAGTTTTCTATTTCATGCAGACTTTTATACAATCTCTCTTATGGTTCTCTCAATAGCTACCTTAACAAAAGCACTGGTACTGCCAAGTATTAGTAATTACACCAGACCTCTGAGATCTGCTCCTATTAACTGACAACCATAACCAGAATTTGGCTGCTTACAAAATAAGTGAAGCCTGAAGACCAAAAATCTACCTAAAACCAAGGGCAAAAGACACCAAAAAGAATAGATAAAACAAAAATATAACTGCTTGCAGGAATGGTCGAACCCTGATTTAAACAACGCAAATTGCCACATGTGAACAACACTAAGCTTGATAGGGTCAATCACAAAAGATGGTGGCCCACTTCACCCTGGGTCCTGGCCAGGCAGCCACCTCACTTGCTTAGTGTTAGCCGAGGTCATTTTGCTCTGCATGGTCCATTACGCTACATTGTTTTCAGCCAAGTGGTATGATTATCCATGGAACAGTTGTCCTGAGGGCCTTTGCTTCCTTTGCTCCATTTGTACTTCACAATTATGTTTTGTACCGCCACATTGTGTGTGCCATGGCCATTATTTTGCTGGCACTCTGAACTAGGATTACTTTCCCTGATAACCCTAGCTTGTGTTTTCCTTGCTCCAACAGTGGTACATGCTCCTGAGGGGTTCAGGTTCCTTCTCTACAAGTTGGTTCCTCTTGAGTCACCTCGCTTCATGGTAGCACATTGGACTTGCTCTCCCCTGCAACACCTGTTGATGGGAATGTGAGCTATTTGACTCTAGTCAGGTGGCCAATACCTAGAGCAGTGGTTCCTAAGTATCCTGATCTTGCCATTCTTTTGGGAAGTAGGATCTTGGTATGTTTCCTTGGTTTCCCCTGTCGATTTCAGGTTCGTTCCCACATTTTGACTGTAATCTGTGGTCCCAGTTTTTGAGTTCATTGAATTAAGGAACTCCCCCTTTTCCCACTTTTGAAAAGAGATTTTTTCCTCGTCAGTTCTCAGTTTGTGCATTTGTAAATGGTCATCCTCCAGAGTTTCACATGGCAGTGAGCATACAACTTCTAAATCTTATTAGCAGGCTTAGAGCTCTCCCCAAGCTGTGGGAAGGGAGAGCCTTGCCTGCCTTGCCTTGCTCTTTTAGATTTTTCTGGAACATGACCCCCAATCAGTTTACAACCAGGTCCACAATTACTGCTGGGTGAGCTGCTAAGGATTGATGCCTAATTGTCCTTCTCTGTCCAGGGCTTGATCCTTGTCAAAATCATGAGCAATCAGACCCTCTAATCAGGTTGTCAGTTCATGGGGCTGTTCCTAGATATCCTGGTTCCCTTGTCATTCATTTGGTGAAGTAAGTTCCGTTTTTTTTGCCCTCTGGGTCAGGGTTCTACTCCTCCAGAGGTGGTGTGCTTCCCCTTGGCTACCTTATTACTTGGTATTGAGGTTAACATTTGGTTCCTGGTCTTTGGATGTCTTGTTGTTTTCTCCCAAAAGTTTGTTTCATGCTGGTGTCCTGATCGTGGAGTCCTTTAGGGTCCTGTCTTGGGGTCAGGTCTGGTTATCAGGGTATTTCTTTCCTCACCCATGGTAATCATTGCTGTTTCATCCAAGTTATAATCTAATCCAGTTCATTCGTCATGGGGACGGCTTCCCTCTTTCCACCATCTCATGCCAGTGGATCCTTATTTTGGCTGTTCTGGGTTGACCGGTGCTTGGCTGTGTTCTGCCTTTCCATGGTGTGGGTATCCTTCACTACTAGTACTTTGGCAGCATTGCTTGCCTTCTTTCTTTACTACTGATGTCTGGGCTCAAGGATTTTGAACAGTCCATCCAGATGTTCCCAAGTGCCACACCTGTGTGGCACTCGGGTACTTGGCACACAGCTGTTGCTCCTGTATGGTGGGCCTTATTCTCCTGTCATCCATTACCACAGGCAAGCTCTTTACAACTTTTGTTACAACTAATGATGTGTTTCTTTTCTCAAAACCCCTTCTCCTCTAAAAAGGTATCATTGGGAGTAGGCTCATGCATCTACTGAGGAGGCCTTCCCAGAAACTGAATGTAATTAAACAATTCTTAATTGTGGGGCCCTCAGTAGATCACCATTTCCTTCTTTACCATGGGAGATTTTGATGGTGGTCAGGTGCACGAGTGGTTTGGTTGGTTGCCCACAGCAACGACTGCTTACCTCAGGGTTCATCTATTCCTTAAAGTAAACACTTGTTTTGTTTTACTTATGTTTTCTGGTGCATTTTATGTAGGTCTTGGGTAGATCTCTGATCATGTGGCTACCCCTCACATCATAGGGTGAAACCAGTTCTGGTCTTGGCTAATTAATGATAGGCCAGCATAGGTCACAGAGGCTTGGTACTTCCCTGTACCAGCACTTAAACTTGGAAAGCTACTGACACCCAACAGAAAAAGATGTTTCATTACAGTCAACACTTGATTTTTACCTGCTGAGCTGGTGTTGGGAATAGAAGGATGACATGAAAGCCAAGTTCAATTAGCTAAAGGGCATTTTTGGGAGTGTTGAAAATGCCAAAAGAATTTCCGAGCTGCCAGTTTGAATTCTCATATTATATTACTGGCAGTTTAGTTTCGTTCATTTATTATGTACCCCATATCCATCTTGTGGGCAGTAGTGGAAATGGTTACAGAGGCACATAATGGGCTCAGGGACTGAACCATAGTATTTCAAATAAACATCATTGATTCTGGATATCCACCTCTGTTAGTAGGAGGCTGCAATTTTGCCCCCTTATTTTACATGTACTGTATTCTTTATCAGTTACAGGGTGTTTTGAATATCTTAATAAGAAACTTAAGTTTTTTATTCAGTATTTCATCATTTTGATGTTCAAGATTAGTTTATGTATTTAAGATGAATATTATTTTATGCATACTATTCCAGAAAATGAATACTGTATCATATTAATGATCTGTATGTAAAGAATGATTTTCTTATTTATTAAGTTATAAATATCATCTTTACAATAACCAAGTTAATTTAGCTATTTCCAGTCCATATCAGTTGTATTAATTTAAGTTACATCACTCATCACTCATAGCCACATCTTTAACTATGTAAATATCTTCAGTATTATTCAGTAGTAAGGGATTAACTTAGTTAATTGCTCTGCAGTAATAAAGACCTCCATACCTTGACCTTGAGGTGCTTTCGGGGCTTAGCGTCCCCGCGGCCCGGTCGTCCATTGTCAGTTGTTCAAAAAATTGGTGGGCACAAAACTTGGCACTGTACTGTAGTGGTAATGTTTGAGTGCATGCCTGCCGTTGCTGGTGCCTGGAGACAAATTCCTTATTTTTCACTTCTTTTGGTATTTGCATACTAGCATTAGGAACAAGTATAAATTACACTTCATCACATTCTTTGATCTGCTGTTTTACAATTGTAACTCAAGATAATTAACTCAGGATACTTAAGTTTCTATTTGTTCATCATAAAACTGAGTAAAGGAAGAATTGAAAATTTGTAAATTATTGCAAAGTTTGTTTACCTTACCTAAGCTTTTCATTCAGAATGTCAATACAGTACGTACTTCAAATTAGTAATATAGAGGCTTAACTTTTCTTGAAATAAACTCTTAACACTTTAGGATCTTTTCTGATTAAATTCAAGAAATATTATGAAAGTGCAGTATAATTGAACATGAATTTACATTATTTATAAATATAAAAGAAGCTTAATTGTTTGTAATGATTCATATTATCACTTAGATGATTACATAAAATAAATCAAAGAATGAAGGTCAAACCATTTTTGTGAAGTTATATACAGTATTACATCCTGTATTTATAATATTCAAAGGAGAAAGTTTTTTTAATACCGAGTGAAAAACTTCTTTTAATTTATTTTACATATTATCACATAATTTCCTAATTAAATTCTTGCTTTTGCCTGATTAGGATTTGCTATTTCTTCTAACTTTTATATTTAAGCTGTAATGGTATGTTTCATCTGCTGCTGTAATAGAAGCTTTATGTAGTAATGCTTTTTGAAAAACATTTGTTAAATCATTTACAGATTCATTACAAAATGTCACAAATATAACTACTTAATTATACATTTTGAAGGAAGATAATGGGTTTGGGACAAAAATAGTTATAAACTTGGGGCTGATAATGATAAAGGGTATAGTGAAGCTGATGGTGTGGCTGGTGGTGCAGGAGTGGGGCTGATGGTGGAGCTGATGGTGTGGCTAGTGGTGTGGCTGGTGGTGAAGTTGATGGTGTGGCTGGTGGTGCAGGAGTGGGGCTGATGGTGAAGCTGATGGTGGGGCTGGTGGTGCAGGAGTGGGGCTGATGGTGGAGCTGATGGTGTGGCTGGTGGTGTGGCTGGTGGTGAAGTTGATGGTGTGGCTGGTGGTGCAGGAGTGGGGCTGATGGTGAAGCTGATGGTGGGGCTGGTGGGGCTGGTGGTGCAGGAGTGGGGCTGATGGTGGAGCTGATGGTGTGGCTGGTGGTGTGGCTGGTGGTGAAGTTGATGGTGTGGCTGGTGGTGCAGGAGTGGAGCTGATAGTGAAGCTGATGGTGTGGCTGGTGGTGCAGGAGCTGGTAGTGCAGGAGTGGAGTTAATGGTGTGTGTAATATATACATTTCTCATTCAAGTTTAAGAACACTTATGTAATATTTTATTACATTAAGTGAAAAAGTTGACTTTAAAAATCTTGCCTCCTTGCTAATTCACCCTCAGGAAAGTTATTTACAAAATAATGTTGTGAGGTTTAAATTTTGTAAATGAGAATTAATGATTAAGAGATTTAATGAAAGCTATTTTTGGTATTTCATATTATGTACAGTACTGTAGATGCTCATTCTGCATGAGTATGTAGTACGTGAATTTGGACATACATATATTTTTATTAAGGCCAAAGTTCATATTGCACAGTGGTGGGTTTACCTGATCACAAGTTGAAGCGTAAGATTTGTACACCCAAGTTGTAGTTTTAGTGCACTGAGTACCACATTCTGACTTCATGACTCCTCACAGTTATCTTGTGCTTTATGCAATTGTTATATTAAATGCTTGCATCAGTGCTTCACATTTCATTATGTTCTGTAGTGTGACTAGGAAGTGGTAGAGTATTAAATAATAATGTTCAGGTAAATATAACATTTACCTGAACATTATATACCTAAATATTGAAGAATAAATTAAAATGAAATAAGATTCCATGAACTTTAGAAAAGCCGATGGAACCTAACCCAGTTTTTACCGAAGCAAATTAAGTTCATTTTGAGCTAGATTTTCCAAGATTGTAACCTCACACAGAGCATGGGTTGACTGTACATTAATGTATATTGTCTTTAGCATATTTACATTTATTGAATGTTTTTGTTGCTGTAGTATTATTGGCAAGCTTATATTATCAGACAATTTTAAAATCTTTTGCAAGCGTATGATCATTTACAATATAGCTTCAGCACTGGTAAATTTATTGGCTAATTATTAATAATAGTAAAATAAATATTAAGGCTTCAATTTTAGGAATGGATACAGTGGCAGAAATAATTGTTTAAACTAGTTAATGCTCACAAAGCTCCTCTGAACATGTTTCAATTTTTCTAAACACGTCTGAATTTCTATTAAAGCATATTTCACCTCTTAACCATCCTTTTGTATTTTTTAAATCTGCCAAAGCTACTAATTCTTTTTGTTGTTCATGCAATATGAATTAATCTTTATTATATATAAAAGGTCTTTACTCAGATATATGGTAACTGGCTATTTTTCAAAGACTTGGAACTTGATGTTCTACAGTCAAAATAACAACATATTTATTTACTTTCCAGATCAGAATGAAAAATTCTACTTAGGTTCTATTTCTATCCATTGTTGTCTACTTTATTAGCTTTCAGCTTACATGTATCTGTAATCTCTTCCATCTTGACAATGGCTATAGTTGTAATTCATGGCAGACCTGCATATATGAGCTAGGGGCTTCAGCCGTATCTTCCCCATCTTCATTCATTTGTTCTTTATTTTTTAATTGAAATGTTCTTGACTTCCCCATCAAATCAACTGCTATTCTATTGTTCTTGGTAGATATTGTTTACAGTACAGTATTTAAAATTGGTTATAATTGAGAATTTTTACTTAATTTTTTTTTTACAATTTACTTTAGATATTCATATGTACTGTATTTATTTTGTTGACCACTTTGTGGGGTTAAATTCATGTTTCTTTAAGCAAGTATCACTTCCACAAAAACTGAAACATAACATGGTTCTACATTTAAGCAAGTCAAGTCATAAATGTCTAATGATACTTAGCATCTGGTTCACATTCTTCATCCACCTGCTGCACTTCTATAAACTACTAGTTAAACCAGATTGAAGGAAATGGCAGATGTATCAGCACTTTCTCCATATAATGACTTTGTAGGATCATCCTCTAGATTATATATATATCAAGCTATTGTCTGAAATTTTCCACCTTCCCAAATGTGTCTACCAAGTCCACTTGAATTTTGACAGCTGTATTTTTGGGTAAGCTTTTTTGTCATTTGAATAATGCAGCTGTATTATCAACATCAAAGTAAGCATTTCCATTTTTCATAATTTAATTAGAGAAATGTTTGCTCAATTCTCTCTCATTGTAATGAGAAACTCATGAGCAGAATAGAACAGTTTACACAAAAATGAGAAAAGTTTATTAAAAGGATTATCCATTAACTAAAGCTAGAGGAAACATACCAAGTGAATTACTTAAAAGCTTCAGCTTAGTTCATTTATTATGCACCCCATACCCATCCTGTGAGCAGTAGTGGACCCTATACATCTTAAGGGCAGTAATAGACCCCATACTCATTCTGTGAGCAGCAGTAGAAAAGGTTACAGAGGCACATAATGGGCTCAGGAATTAAATGTCATCCTAAAGTGCTTAAAATACAATTGCTGGATTTGCATTTGCACTTGGCCATATTTATTTTCATTAATGAAGGTCAGCAATAGGAATATTTCTTGTTTCTGCATATGTTCATTAATATGTAAATGTTGAATGTTAAACATAAGGAATAGTTTTTCTATTGTATATTATTATGTAGCTTTTGGTGTGTTATATGCAGATTAAATATAATATTTCTTATCCCAAAGTCACTTGTTAGCCGTCTTAAAATCATGCACATACATATTCATATAAAGTAAAATCACAAGTTCTAAGCCTTTCAAGTTTTGTGATCATGCATTACTGTCACAAACAGTGTTATTCTTTGTCTTAATCATTTATTCATTTAGTAAGCTGTGATATGACTTTTTAGTGTGGGTTAGTGTCATTAGCTTAGCCAGAAATGGGGATATATGAACGGAGACTCAATTGTCATTCGACTATTAACTTTCTATATTCCAGCAAAACGAATATCTTGGGTATTTTAGCCATCTTTATGCTATTTTGCAAATAATTAGCCTGGATAGAAGAAACACAATCAGTCTTCTTGTTTTTGTAGCATGTACTGTACTAAATTTGCAGGTTTGCTTTGCTTATTTTTATTTATGATTTACAAAAAAAAAATCTAATTTTGCATGGAAATGACCAGATTTTTTATTTTATTTTATTTTTAAGAATAAGTACAAAGGCTATGAAGCTGCACAAACTACAGAGTGCCATAGAATATTTTTTAGGAGAGAGGAGGGTTTGTATTTTTGTATGGTGCTGTATGACCAAAGGAAATGTGTGTATATGTGGAACACATAGCTGGTCGTGACTTTCAAGCATGAAGGATGGTAATTGTACATCAATTGCTTCATTATTTCAGATCGTATTAATCAGAAACGTTATTATACATAATGTTTGTCTCAGATGTATTGTTATTAAGACAGAAATTGTATACAGATGTAAGGATGGGTTGTGATGCCAAGAATGTTTGTTTCTGGTTCATCTGATTTCTGGGTTATGTAGGCATTGATGCTAAAAACCAGGTTCCTTCAGCCAGTGGCGAATTATGCTTATGTTAATGATATATTTTATATTGTATGTTTTGTTTAAATCCTATTTATCACATATGGATGTAGTGCTGTTTTGATATAGTTGTTTTATTCAGTTTCTATATTAGACATTTTGAAGAGAGGTGGTCCAGACATTGTTTTTTAAAGTAATTACAAAAATAAGACAATACTTATAATTTTCTTGAAATATTTTGAGATTGATTCACTGGAATTAGATATTACACTGATAAGTGTTGATGCTGTGGAAAAGGAAAGACAGGTGCACATTGTAAGTTGAGAGTCTCCACTGCAAAAGTTTAGTAATTAACATTGAAAGCCTTACCTTGGTGTCTAGTCACTCTAAAATGCTTGCAAGTACAAGCTTACGTTCTGGTCAAATTAAACTAGATTTAAATGTGCAAGAGTCATTACATAGAATTAAGGGAACTAGATAAAGCAGTGTCTAATCTTCTCCATAAGCGCCTCATTGGCTTATCAGTAGGCAACATACTGCCAGTTTAAAGTTACACACACATGCTTATGTTGCTCGAGGTGATCAACTTTAGTATTCACGTCTTATGGGGACTTTTTACCTCATCAACACCAGATACAAACTTCAGATTGTATTGTGTGATTATTACAGGATTTGAAAAATTAATAAATTTATTTATATATATATATATATATATATATATATATATATATATATATATATATATATATATATATTTATATATATTTATATATATTTATATATATTTTAATGTGTTAATAATAAAGATAAGAGTAATTTTTTGTTTTCTTTTAAGTTATTGTAAATGACCTGGTCTTGACGTAATCTTGTCTTTCAAATAATGGTACTGTACTTATGCCTGTGATGCATGAAACAATCAGAATCTTAAGGTAAGATAAATGTGTTTGTCAGTGTTTGAGCTGGTCCAACTCTGTATCTATTATATAATAATATACATTAAATCACAAAATGTGTTTTTATTTCAAAGCTTTTTAATGTAAGTATTAAGTAACTTCCAAGAGGTGCAAAGACTGGAGGATTAGATAACATTGTTTGCATCATAGAATATTAAAAAGATCCTAGTTATCATTCACGATGGCAATACCACAGCAAAGAAATATTAGACAAGTTATGTTCAAGTCATCAGATTCACTGAAGATTTAGCGAGGAATAAATGACTAAGAAATGTTGAGAAAGCAAGATTTCTAATCCTCATAATCAAAACATTTTGCTAGGAGGTCATCAATTGCTAGCATGCAGTTTTAACAATTTTTTTTTTTTTTTTTTTTTTTTTTTTCCCATCAAGGGGCCATGAGTATATTACATGTGGCCAATATGTAAATTAGCCAGAGATATTTCCCACTTAACTTTTCAATGGCAGGAAGAAAACCATAGGGGTAAGGCACATTTGATAGTAATATATTCACAATAGCCCTGCAATGGTTGCAAATAGCATTATATGACAAGGTAGAAATATGAGTAAGGAAATTGCATTATAACATGGATGGACCATGAAAGAAGTTCGTACAAGTTTTCTAATGTGTACTGCTATGGCATAAAGGCTTGGCAAACAAGGCTATGAATCCTACATTGCCGGAAAGAGCTAACCAAAGTAAAATTTTATTTTATAGTTACATTTATTTATTTTTTATTTATATATAGAATAGTTTTTACATTTTTGTGAAGCCACTGGCATGTATAGCATTTTGGGCAGGTCCTTAATCCTAATTTTTCTTGGAATTCAACTCGCTGAATCGTTTAACAACCAGGTACCCATTCTCTGCTGGGTGAACAGAAGCTACAGTTAAGGATTGGTGCCCAGTCAATCCTCATCAGCCAGGATACAAACCCAAGCCAAAGCGCTCGCGAAGCACCGGGTAAGTGTCTTACCGCTGCCCCACGGGGACTGCTATGAGAAATATAAGCCTTGGAGAAAGTAGAAACTGCTACATAAAAAATATAAGAGCTCTCTCAGTTGGTCAAATAACAGCAAAAAATGGAACAATTTATGATGAAGAAGAGATAGCAAGGTTGTTAAATGATTTTCTGGGGTTGCCTCCTGAGGTAACCACCTTGTTAGCACCACACCGCTCTTGTTAGTCATAAAAACCAACCCTAGACCAGAAACAGAACCTGGTCCCACTCAATAAAGGCAAAGGGAGATATTAGGTCAATCCAACTCGAGAAAAAAAAAATGTTCCGAACCATATTGGAATCTGACCCAAGTATCAGTTGGGTCAAGCCATGTATTGTATTCCAAAAATGTGCAGCAAACCAAAGCAAACCTATAAATATGTGAGGTGACACATAACTTATTAAACAAAAATTATTTATCAAGATGTTTTCAACAATATTCTTTGGGCATTCATCTATTCCAACATGGGTGCACATTTTTTGGAATGCTTTACATGGGTTGACCTAACTGACAGTTGGGTCAGATTCCAACATGGTGTCAGACATCACTGCTGTTTCCCTTTAAAGGGGATCTGGATGTAAAGATGTATTTGCACTGTCGTCCAACTCAGGATAAGGATATGAAGTGCTCAATAAAATTTTTGTCTATTGAAGTATAAACATTGATCTTAAACGAATAATTGTTTTATCTGTGAGGTTCTTGCGTCACTCCTCATGTTTTAAAGGTTGAAATTCCCGCGGAAATTGAGGCGCCATCTTTATTTTGCTTCTTGTCGTCTGTGTCCGCACGGTTAATATTACCTTGTCTTTGGCTTCATTATGCTGTACTAATTTAAATATATTAAATATTTATCGCACGCATGCTATAACCAATATTAATTATAGTCATAATAAAGTGTTGTTTATTCGATTGTAACTTTCTTTTATGGTAGTAGTTTACATATATTTGAAAATATGAGACAGTCTTTGAGACAAGTCCAACATGGTCTGTGGCAGGACTCGTAGCAGAATATTACAACATATTTTGACACTCCATATACAAGATGTCGCGGCATAGAGACGTTAGGAAATTAGATTACGACGAAGGTAAAGCTAATATGTTGTTGGACCAATGTTCTTTCCCATATTGGGCGTAGAACAGATGTTAAGGTGTGCGGCCTGGGTCTGGACCATTCCATGGGTCACTCTGCTCAGGTTATAGAACAAACATTTAAGAACTTAAACATTGATTGACTAAATCTTATTGATAATAGCGGGTTGTGTGGCCTAAACCCGAGGAGGTTGGCCCCGGGGTTGATGAACTTGTCACCTTCGTGGTGGTTGATGAACAGGGTTTGACAATATTATTTAGGATCAACTTTTCATGGAATGGTGATTAGGTGTGTGTGCTGGAGGCCCATAGTGCGGGTTACAAGTTAGTTTAGATTAGGGGAGTTGTGGTTTATAAATGCACAGTGATCACATTAACGTGATGTCTCTATTACATTAACCAGTCTCCGTGGTGTAGTGGTAAGACACTCGCCTGGCGTTCCGCGAGCGCTTTATCATGGGTTCGTATCCTGGCCGGGAAGGATTTACTGGGCGCAAATCCTAAACTGTAGCCTCTGTTTAACTCAACAGTAAAATGTGTACTTGGTTGTAAAAACGATTCTTCGCGGCGGGGATCGTATTCCAGGGACCTGCCCGAAACGCTATGCGTACTAGTGGCTGTACAAGAATGTAACAACTCTTGTATATATCTCAAAAAAAAAAGAAAATGTATCGATGAGAAAATCAGCAGGAGCTGCGAAGATATTCGAACCGGCACACTTGGTACTCCAAAGCACATTCCCTAGACCACTACACCACCACATGGTCAAAAGCAAAACGACCTTGAATTCAACTGAATACTCTTAAGGTTGTTGTTGTTCTAGATTTGCTACTTGGAACAAAAAGTTCCAAGTAGCACAGGATATGGTGACCCCGTAGTACTCTTAAGGGTTCTTAAGGTTCCTGCCCGAAACGCATTGCGTAATAGTGGCTTTAGGCATTGTATGTACTAGCTCTATCTGTAACTCATCAATAATTGTATCACACCTTGTATGTATGTACTTTACCTGAATTAACATTTGAATTTGAGGCTTCCACTGAAGCCCAATCAGGGTTTCAATCATTGCACCCCCCCCCATGCATTGTGGCTGCGGTCTAGGAGTTCCACCTCGAATGCTTCTCTTTTTAATGGTTGTACAATAAATTCTGACGGTTTTTTTTGTTGCAACTGTACTTACGGTTATATATACTGCAGATCTTACATCTGGTTCATATGGTTTCCAGACCCGATCCACAGTTCATAATGACTTCTCGGTCACGTCTCCATGCACTTGCCTCAATTTACCTGAGGGCACCATCTCCAGTGGTCTCAACAGAGATAGGAAGCTGGCAGCTTGTCAAAGGCCCCCATCAATTTTCCTGATGATTTTATCCAGCCAGATTATAAACTGACATAATGTCTGGGAAAATGATTGTGATGTGTAACTTTACCAAAGCTTTTTATACAGTGCCACACAAAAGACTGGTTAAGAAGATAGAAGTTCGTAGTATTGGGTAGGGGGAGTGGCTGTCTTAAACGGATAATGACATGGTTATATCAAAATAAGCAAATTACAAATGAAAATTCAGCTTTAAAGTGATGGATTGTTGCTGAAGATTAAGAGTATTTACAAATTATTTGTTTTTAATTTGCAGAATATGATGATGCTCATGATGAAGATGTGTATGGCCACTCAGTTGAAGAAGGTGACTATGGGCTGTCTCCAGGAACAGGTAAGCTACTGTTTTATTTGTGGCACTGTTGTAATCTACATATTTTGGTTATTATTTTTTAAAGCTTAAGTTGGGTATTGGGTTTGGATGAGTAGGAGGGCCACAATTTTCAATGGTTTTACTGTATCAGTACTGTACAGTGGTAGGGTTTTCTTTGAAAATGGATTTGCTGCTTGAGAAGTAGAGGTATAATAACATTGAGGCATTATTGTTTCTTTGGCTAAAAATCAAGCTTCCTCTTGCAACAAAGCATCATAGTTCATTTCCAAGGATATGATTATACCTTAACAGGTATTGCAAATGTGTTGACACCTATCTTGAGGTTATCTTGAAATGATTTCGGGGCTTAACGTCCCCGCGGCCCGGTCTTCGACCAGGCCTCCTTTTTATTACACATCCCTACGAAGCAGCCCATAGCAGCTGTCTAACTCCCAGGTACCTGTTTACTGGCTTGATAGCTAAAATATGTTGCTTCCTGTTGAGTTTAGGCAGTGTAACTCAAAGGAAACTAATGTTTACTATTTATTAACTCTGTGTGTGCGCGCATGTTCAAAATTAGCATAATAGCATATTCTCTCTTTTGCCCATAATAATCTTGAGTATAACAAAATAATATCAAAGTTTGGATGCAATGGAAATTGTTTGGATGTCGTAATGGTTTTGGTACAATTTGGTCCATTTGAGGTAACTTACCATACAGTACTGTACTGCTGCAATCATTAATACACTTATTAACTTGATATGCTATTAAAGCTATTTTGTAACCCATTTTATAATAAATTTGTTTGATAAAATTCTTGTGTAATATTAATTTGGGCATCATATTTCAGAACAATATTTGTACAGCAGAAGTCGTGAAAATACACATGGATTTGGTCAATATTTTCCAACGGGAGAGGATATTAAGGAAGAAGAAGAAGCTTTTGACAACCCTGCTTATAAGGTTAGCTTACAACATATAATGAAGCTTCGGTTCTTGACTTTAATTTATTAATTTTTTGGGGGGACGAACCTTAAGCTGAGCTCTGGTCTCTGGTCCAAGCATCATTCAAGTTCAACATACCAGGACTCTTAAAACAAATCTGTCATCTACCGGGAACTAGAACCAGAATCTAGGTCACTCGGTAAGACGAGGGGGAGCAGCGATGGAATACAAAAGTGGAAAACCCTAAAAAAAGTATAGGTAAAACAGAATAAGTAAATGTTTGAAGGAAATTAGACACCTCCAGATAAACAAGACATACAATTGTTGTGGCAGTTAAATATCTTGACTGGTAGGTAGGTAGGTAGGTAGGTAGGTATGCACCAGATCACTAGCAGATGGTTGGCCACATGTAGGCTCTGTTGGACATCACTTTCTTGCTTTAGCTAGGTAATGTTAGCATTTTCTGGAACATTATGTCCACATGGCACTGGCATTCTTTTGCCACTGCCAGGACCATGTGTTGCTTGTCACATTTTGCCTGGGGTGGATTTATTGTGATCTTATCCCTCTTTATTCTTGGGTGGGGCTTCATCTCAAGCTTCCTATACAACAGTCAGTGCCTATGTCCTCACCTGTAGTGTCTGCTCTCCCTTTCAGGTATAGGGGGTTTGTGGCAATTTTGCTGGTGTCTCCATATCTTTGGGGCTTTGCTCTCTTCTAATACAGTGCAGTACCAATTTTCATGGTGTGTAGATAAATTTTTATGTTGGCTTATTGCTCATTCTCAGATGATCGGCAGTACTTCATCTTTTTCCCAACAATGTATCAGTTTCTCACGTGCCACAGTGAAGCTAGTTTGGTGAAGCTGGCCCCTAGTGTCTGGCTTCCTATTGTGGAGACACGCATACATTCTCTTACATAGAGAGAGAGATTTTGATATATAGGTTTTATATATACTGTACAGCATATAAATCATGAAAGTCCTTTTAATTATACTAAACCTGACACTAGCTTCATTAATTATATATTGTATATAGTTACATCCACTTGAATTTGATTTTTGAAAAATACTGATGGCACAACTTTTTTTAAATATTATATCTCAATAACCAAAGATAGCCAGCTCTAAAAAAAAAAAATAGTATTTTAGTTATACTAAATATAAAAATCTGAGATCTTGAGTAAATTGATTTACATTTTGTGGCCGAGTTTATATATAATGAGCCATGCTGTTGATCATGTCACATGCTCCCCCACAATTGTAGATCGTATATCGGGAATTGTAAATATGATCTTGAGTAAAATAATGTTTTCCTTTTCAGACAGTGTCCTTAGAACGAAACTGTCGCGATTCTCCAAGCTACGCCAAGCCACTTTTATCACCAGATGATGAGGTAGAGTGGAGGATAATGTTTGGTACTTAGTTAAACTTTTGTCTTTCTCAAAATTTTACTTGTATGACTTATTCTCATTTTAGCATGTAAATACTGTAATAATATTAATCTGTAGTTTTACATATAAAGATTTGAGCACAGTAAGTTTAAAATTGATTGTTCGTGTTGCAAAGTTAAATAAAACTTACAAAATTTCAATTGTAAGATAATGAATAAATCTGCTACTGTATCTTCAAAGTTTTGCTCATTGTTAAATCTATTTATTAATTAGTACTGTACAGTATATTACTGTGTGATTGTGCAAGGGAAAATGGGGGCTTAAGTATATTAGTATATGCTCTACATATTTTTCTGTACTTTGCTATATTCTGTACAATGCTCCATTTATATCCCAATGTCCAAACAAATATTTGATTGAACATTTTTGTAGACTTGACATAGTGCAAGATTTACAAAGGCATGTAAAGAACACTGCATGATGGTGTTCTGCATGTACATTACAGTACTTGTCACTAGTTCTACTCATCGACCAAAAGTACTGAACCCTCTACAAGTGTGACAGAAGAATCTTTTTAAGTGGGCTTAACTTATTATTAGACATGAATAAGTCAAGTGAATCCGGAAAGATGGTGCAATATTGACTTCCTGTATGAAATCATAAAATGTAAAACTGCTTACACCAAAATCCTTGGTGTGAATTAGGTACTGTACTGTATGTATTTTTCTGTCGTGTAATTTTTTAGGTTCGTTTAGCGTCAATTCTGGATGAGCTGCGGAACATCTTGGGAGACAAATATACTGAAAAGGAATTGACGCAAGCAGTTTTAGCCAATAAGTTTGAGCTTGATGCCTCTCTAAATGCTTTGCTCGACAAGTCATCATCACCAGCGACAGCACAATCCCTCCCACAGAGAGAAAAGCGGGTTAGAACTAGAGGTGAGGAAAGATGCTAAGCTTTTTAACAAAATTTTCTTTATGAACATTGTATGCCTGGTCTTAAGAAGCAGTGTGGTGCTGATGTGGAGGATTGTAAATGTGTGGTGCTGCTGTGTTATTTGGGTATTTGTGATGCTATGTACCAACTGATACCATATAATTACACGTTCCGAATGTATTTAGTAGCAATAAATTATTTTAACTTCAGAACTTAGTTTTCTCAATAGCATCTGCTGTTGGAATGTTCCAGTTACTTGAACATGTTCCATTTGTTTACTTTCAGAAAAACCTTTTACAGCATCAGAAGGGGTTAAGCAGCTCTCCCTAACACAAAATCAAAAATATAAGGGGGAATTGGTAAAAAATTGTAAGGTGCCATCATCTGCAGCCCTTCCTAGTCAGCTTTCTGCACCTGTAGTTGTAACAACTCCTGCGACAGGTGGCAGCACTCCTCGAGTGGTGCGGGGCTTCCATGTTCAAAATGATAAAGGTTCGTGTGTGTGTCAAGCTTTAGTTACCAACAGGGATTTCACAGGATTCTAACATTAATAGTAAGGGTTACTAATAGTTAGTCTCCATGGCATAGTGGTAAAACGCTTGCCTGGTGTTCCGCGAGTGCTTTATCCTGAGTTCATATCCTGGCTGGGGAGGATTTACTGGGCGCAAATCCCTAACTGTAGCCTCTGCTTAACTTGACTCGTTTATTTAATCTGAAGGTCATTCTAGGCTAGATTTAATATTCTTTGCATCGGTATGATTGGATAGAGACCTTTTAAAAGATCCCAGCTGTGCTGGTGCAAAATGTTGTCCTACAACAAACATAGTCTTGCTTGTGGAATGTCAGGACCTTGCCTGAGAGTGCAAAGGAGTGCTATGCTTGGAGGGAAATTTTTCATCTACATGCAAAGTGTGGATACTTTACCTGGAAAATATGTCATGTTATTTCAATGCTGATTTGTTTTGTTTTTCCTAGGGCTAAATAGCTATGGTCTAAAAGTTGTTATTCTTTCAGAAAGCACAACATGTGAGAATAACGTGGGTCAACACGAGCAGGAGAGCAAGCGATCTCGCAGCAAAACCCCTGTACGTGGATGGAAAGATAAAGAGAAAGAGAAGGATAAAGACGTGTCTACAGTAGCCAAAACCCCTGCTAGGTATAAGATGGATCTTGAGATACATGTACAGTAGTGTCATGTCTTTTGGTACTTTAGCTAAAGAAACGTAATGAAGCTACAGTATAATAATTTTTGCATTGTATATTAGAGGCATAAAAGAAACATGTTTGGTCGTTTGTGTGTATGTTTACATTATTGCGTACCTGCCTAGTTGTGTGTGTGGGGGTTGAGCTTTGGCTCTTCAACTCAAGTTCAAGTATGTTTATTGAGACAAGAAAAAATTAAATTTCAAAGGGATAGAGTACCTTAGGCTATTTCTACCCCCCCCCCCCTATTCTTTGGCTCTTTATTGTCCTTTATTGTGTGTGCATATCGAGCTTCACCTGACCTTTTAGTTCTTTGTTATGTTTACAATTAAATCTGTGAATAAAGTTGACTTGCACTTCCTCCTTTTCTACTTCATTGCAGTTGTTGCCCACACACAGAGTGCTTCTTTATGGCTCTCGGGTTCATCTGTGCTTCCAACTTCAAATGTGCCCCCCCCCCCCCATTCTTTTTCTTCTTGTGCAAAACAGTCTCTCCTTTGGTTTTTCTTTTTTCCAGTAATGTTAGGTTCAGTGTCCTTAGCTTATTTTAGTAGCTTTGGTCCTTCTTTTTCTGCAATTTCATCGTGACAGTCTTTAAGCATCCTCAAGCTTCTTTGTTTCTATAGGTTCCATGAAACATCTGTATATTCTAGAACTTAAGTAGGCTGTATATAGTATTCTGAATAATTCCTCATTTAGGTTTTTAAAGGGTTTTTGGTTTATAGCTTGACATGGGGTAAAGACTTTTGTATATGGCCTCTTTCATAAGTTACTGGTATTTGAATTGGATATAAAAGTAAAAATATCCTTATATGAACATTTCCAAGGAAATTTTTGTTAATAATGCACTACATTGCTGAACACTGGAGTCGGTTGCATTTGGGAATGCTTCAGCTTATGAGTTAAATTAAATATCTGCTTCATTCTTATATTACTAGAATTAGTATACCGTATATTGATAGTTCATTATTTCCTCTAACCCTTTTGTTGGTTCCTTTGTGTTCTAGAAAATGTGTGCAATATTCTATATCTTTGTTCTCCGTGCCGCCTCCCCTGCATGAGCTTGCCTTATTGTCCAATTCATTTCTGTGGTTGATTTTGCTAATTATTAAGTTTCACTCATTATCATTTTAAATTATAATTGTCTGAGTATATAACTCATTTCTGAGTGAAAGGTAGAGGAAGAGGATGTTTATTGCACCCTCCCTCCACCCAGTATATTATATACTTTTGTGAACTATGATTAATTAATTAATAATAATTAATAAAAAGTTTGCAGTAGTGAATTAAAAAACAAATGTACTAGTAATATTTACAGATTTTTCTATCAGGAAAAATCAGTAAAGCTTCATTAGATGGTATTCTATAGCATTGAAAAACATTCAACAGTGTTATTAATAAAAGTTTATTTTATATAATAGAATCAGGGACAAGCCTGTAGATGTGGTGTCAGAGTACAAGGAGCAACGAGGGAGTGGGAAGGACCTCCTTAACTTGGTGGTGGTTGGCCATGTTGATGCTGGCAAGTCAACGCTGATGGGGCATCTCTTGTACCTCCAGGTAAACATCACACTATATATTGTGCTAATTTAACAGCATCACACTTATGTTTGCCTGCAGAAAGAAGTTAAGAAAGAAACTTGCAGAAAGACTGAAAAAGGGCCATAAAAACTCAAAATGCTCATTGAGATGTGTTTGATATGAATTTATAACACAGCCTCAAAACTATCTCAAATACTCTAAAGACCCACCCTGTCACTTCCTCCTTTCTCCCCACCAGAGGTAGCACTACTCCAGTGAGGTCATGAAAGGCTACGTGTAGGATTAAACTTCAAGCATCTTGCAACATCTCATTCATTAATTTAACATCCAGTGCAATGTATAAGCCATATAAATCTGTCTCAAAATGTATACTACTACAGTTACTTATACAGTATTTGAGTTGTGATTTGGAATAAAATAACTAGCCATTACAGAGTAAGTTTGGCTTGTATAATATACTGGTATTTATTTACTAATTAATTTTTGATGTACATTGTAGTCATTTGTTAGAAGAGGCCTTGCATTATTTACCATCCACAATGCCAGGAATACAGTGAAATGTGTTTGAAAAGGAGATCTTGGAATCTGTTCCAGTTCACAGTTTCAAGAATGTATGACAGTACGAGAATGTTGGGAGGTATACATGCCCTAAGTACAATAGCTATGGGGTGGAGCCCTAAAGCTAGGATTTCACTACCAGAAGACAAACCATCATGTGCCTTTACACCACCCTGTATTTTTTCACTTCACATAACTGATATATCACCCTATGCTCATTGATCCTTGTACTCATTACAGTACACCATTCTGTACCTATTACACTTATACTAATCATCTCCTTGCAGTTAATACACCCTCTATACTCATTATATTACCCTGTTTGCATTGTGAGCTATTGACCCAGGGATACTTTTTTTTTTTTATCTCGCTCATGAGAATCGACCATATCTAGTTATTAATTCCTTTGTTTTGTATCTTTTTTTATTTTTGCTGCAGGGTAATGTTGGTCAGAGAACTATGCACAAATATGAACAAGAAAGCAAGAAAGTTGGCAAACAGTCCTTCATGTATGCCTGGGTGTTAGATGATACAGATGAAGAGAGGTAAGTGTACTTCTTGCTGCAATTTTAATTAAGTTGTGTGCTTACCTATACAGTGTGTTCTTTTAGTTAGGGAGGATTATATGTTTTAATTTCATTTTTCTTTTCAGAGCTCGGGGCATAACAGTAGATATTGCCCAGAGAATATTTGAGTCGGAAACCAAAGTAATAACACTTCTTGATGCTCCAGGACACAGAGACTTCATTCCTAACATGATCACAGGAGCAGCAAGAGCCGATGTCGCCATTCTAGTTGTTGATGCCTGCACGGGGGAATTTGAAGCAGGGTTTGAAAGCGGTGGGCAGACGAGGGAACATGCTATTCTGATAAGGTCTTTAGGTATGTAATGCCATTTTCATTCTGTCAGTACTTTGGCTTTTGTTTTTAAGACAGGATTATCTTGATTTTTTTTTACGTCTGTTAATTTGAATGACTTACAATTTATAATATATAAAAATAAAAGCATTAAAAGTATTTTCTTTAGATACAGGTACTTCATATATTTTGACTTTTAACAGACAGAATTACCATCGTACGCAATCTAAGTGTAATTTGAAAGAATAGGTACCTTCTAATATCATCAAGTACATTAGTCGTAATTTAAATCTTTTTATCAGATTGTACAATTACATTAGATATTTATAGTGTACCAAAGTACTTGTACTCGGTCAATATATTAGTCTTGTAAGGCGTTTTTAAAAGAAGGAATTTGTCTGGGACAACTATGATTAAATTGTAACTATAACTGTCACTTAAGAATCTAAATAAGGAGGCTTTCAAGTCTATCCACACTGTCTATGTAAGACCATCACTTGAGTATGCATCTCCAGCATGGAACAAACACCTTGTGAAGCATAAACAGAAACTGGAAAAAGGTTTACAACTAGATTAGTACCAGAATTGAGAGGCCTCGGCTATGAGCACAAATTGAGGGAACTCACCCTCACAACCTTAGAAGAAACAGTGGGGAAGGGGGGTATATTAACTACGTACGTTGAGGGGATGTATAAGGTGGATAAAGGAAGTCCATTTAAATTAATAAGAGGTAGGACAAGGAACAACGTTGGAAGCTGGATGTGCATTTGAGTGGATGAGATATAAAGAAGTTCTCGTTTTCCTGTATGGGTGGTCGGCAAGGGAAGGAAGAGGTTGTTGGAGCCAATTCTACCCACAACTTAATGTAAAATAAATGAGGGTGTTATCACACTAATTACCTCTCAATATTAATTAAAAGCATTAATGTTGAGAGAGGTAAGTAATGTGCCACGTATAAATGGCTAGCAGGCGGGGCATAAAGAGCTAGATGTCATTTCTTTGTAGTTAGTGATAGGTAAGCACTAGCACGTAAAGACATGCTCACCAGGGTTTTCCTGGTGTGTACACACACATTAACTGGTCAATTCCAGAAGGGCATTCAAGTACAGTACATGGAATTAATAAGCTTAAAAGATTTTTACCACATCCTGAGATGCAAATTGGAATATGCAGCAGTTGTTTGGTGTCCGTACCTCAAAAAACATAGTTTAGTCAAAATAGAAAATGGTTCAGAGGCATGATAATAAATGGTTTCCATGTAGCCTATTAAACTCAAGATATTTTGATATTCCTGATACCAATGATGAAAATTTATCTTTCAGGAGTTTCACAATTGGTTGTGTGTATAAACAAATTGGACTCTGTTGAATGGAGTGAAGACCGGTTCAAGGATATAAAGCATAATTTACGGATGTTTCTTAAGACCGTTGGCTTTAAGGACATCGACGTTGTGTATATTCCATGTTCAGGTCTAACTGGAGAAAATCTTGTAAAACCCACCACAGAAAAGAGATTATTATCCTGGTATACAGGCCCAACACTGCTCCAGGCAATTGGTAAGTTGCTCACTGTTTTTTAGTGGTGTGTGTAGCAACTGCTTTCATTGTATGTTTTGATTCAATCTCTTCTATATTAGGGCAGACAAGTGCATCCATTAGAAAGTTACACTACATAAGTTATATCTGCTAAATAGGAATTTCAGTAAAACATTTAAGAGACTGACCAACTCTTTAAGATATTTTGAAATGGCAAAGGCAATGCAAATATTCTGTGCTTAGTACAATATTATATATAGGAGAATGAGGCGGCCTGGACAATTAGGAAGACACTGAACTGGGCAAAGGAGCACCTAACAAAGAGAAAACATTTAAAATATACAAAGGTTAGATTCTTAATCTGCACAGTAAAATAACTTAGTGAAGTGAGAGAGATGGTAGATGGTGCGGAATAAACCCGGTGCTGAGTAGAGGATCATAAAAACCATCAGAAAACTCAGTAGTATGGGGACAAAAGCTCCATTGTTATTCATCCTACATCCAGCAAATTTAAGAAGTATTGCCAGAACAAGGGTTACATTTTTTATAGGAAACTAGGCAGGTTTTTGCAGGAAGTACCTGATCAACCAGGTTGTGATGGCTGTGTGCGCTACCACCAGTAACAGTCTTAATAATCTTATAACAGGTAAAGCCTGGCCTTGAATATAAACCACAAATTCACTGAGTGCATGTACCAAATCTACTATTTATCATTTTTGTTACATACTTTCTTTACATTGCACGACTGTAAACTCCCAGTTAAGTTAACTTGTCTTGCCTTGCTGTTCTTTCTTGACAGCTGCAATTCACTTAATAAAAATGCATTTTTCCTTTTGCTTTGCCAAATGTCAGAATGCTTATTATTCCAGTTCCTTTAATTACCTGTATGTGTATTTCCTGTTCATTTGCAGATAAGTTAAAAGTACCAGAGCGTGGTATTTCTCGACCAGTTAGACTGTGTGTGAGTGATGTTTATAAAGGGCAGGGATCCAACATGTGTGTCAGTGGACGGCTTGATACTGGCTATGTCCAGCAGAATGACCGGCTGCTGCTGCTTCCACAAGGAGATGTACTTAATGTCAAAGGTGAGAATAATCTGTATGTATATATTATGTAGTTTATTCATTTATTGGATTTTCTTTACAGTAGTTTATAAAAAAATAGTTGTATTCTACTAATCTCGTTGTAACCTTTAATATTTACATAATGTTTAAGCATAATATAGAAATTTAAAGATTGCACAACTGGTATAATTAAATAATAGTGGGCTAATAACTTTAGATAGTAAAATGAAAAATGCTTTTCTGAGTATATTTATGGGTGGATTGTATTTTTTAGTAGAAACTATCTTCAGAAGGAAAAATTAAATTTAATTATTTATGCCTCATACAGCAAATGTATACCAGAAGAAAGATAAAATAAATATAGGGTTTATGGAATTTTAATTAAACAATGTTCTAAATAACCAGGATATAAATAATAATTTTTGTCTCTAAATGGTGCAGGTGTTCAAGCAGACAATGGTTCATCTGCCACAGCCTTTGCTGGTGACCATGTGACGCTGACCGTTAATGGTGTTGATCCCAATGTGCTCCATATTGGCGACTTTTTGTGCGATCCGACCCATCCCATCCCAATTGTTTCCAGGGTGCAAGCTCGCATTGTAGTGTTCAATATAACGGTACCTCTGATCAAGGGAGCACAGGTAGGTAAAATAGACATCTGCTGTTATTTTAAAGTTTCTTTGTTTAAAATAAACATAGTCTTGGTGAGAAGATAGAGAATGTGGGTTTCCCGGGCAAACTACTTTATTGTTGGGAATACAATAGAATAGTAGTAGTAGCCTTCACCACCAAATTGTGGCCAGGCTTCACATCTTTGTACTATAAACATATATTACAGTAATATGAAAACTTGTTGAATTTTAGTGTGGGATTCTGTGTTAAGTATGATAACTTATCTAATACTATTGTACCCAACCCACACGTCTGGAAATAAACAATGCTGTTTCATTCTGTTCCGGACAATTATCGGTCGTGATAATCACAACGGTCAAGGACAGACCAAAATGTCATATTTCTTTACTTTTAGATGTGTGTGTTGGGTATCACCTCTTCAGCCATGTTATTGCAACTCCTCGTCTACATAATAATATTGTAGTTACTGGCACTCATTTCTTATTGTTTGGTTGACCGGGTTGTAAACACTGCATTTAGCAGTGTTCTAGGAAAATACTTGTCACTGAATAACCAAACTTCTTCTCGTACTTTGCCTAAGGCCTAAATTCCAAGATAAACAAAAATACTTCTGTAGTTCCCTGTAAACAATTTAATTATTGTTCAATAAATTAGGCTCTGTGTATTAATGTCACTATCATTTTTTGCATCTTTTAGTTAAACAGCACTTACTGTATGTAGTTTTTGCTCTTTACAGTTTGAATGTGACAGGCACAACAGTTTTGTTGTGTGTTTTCAGAAATTTGTATACTGGATTCAACTCTTTGGAACTTTTAACAGAATTTCATGTACAGCGAGTTTGTTATAATTAAAATAAACTATGATACTTTCTGAGCAGGCCCTCGGTAGCTTCCTGGTACAGTGGCTCTGGTACCACAGAGACAGCTACAAAGCAACCAGGCTTCAAATACTAAACATATAGATGGGATATTAGAATATGTGCCATTTGCTTGTGTGCTAGTTCGTAATCATGGAAAAAGATAGAGATCAACCTTAACCACATGCATGAGGCAGGCATTGAACATGGTAACTTCCATCCTCAGCTTGCATTCTTGAAGATGAAAGTATATTTTAATGGAAGCATATTCTATCACACACGTTCATGTTCATAGAAGAGAAGCATTGGTCAAATGAGAATGAGAATTTATATCCACCCTGACATAAGCAGAGTGTAAGTGGAAAAACCTCAACATAGAGCTGCTAAAACTATACCTCATTGGACAAGTCGGAAGCATAAAGAGTCCCATGCCAAAAGTCAAGAGCCACAAACCCTGTCAAACCTTGAGCCCTGGCCACAAACATGCCAAACATCTTGGAAACCTCTCTTCTTTTTTTTTATCCTAAACCAATAAACAATAGGAGGACTGCTATTTCTCCACCCAAAACAATGAGTGCCTGCCAGCCAAGAGAGACGGGAATCTTATATCGCACGCAGGAAGTGGCAGTTGAACCAAACTGAAGGGGCTTAGGGTTTAGTTCAGATGTACAGTTCCTAGCATGTTGGTCAGATTTCTAAATTTAGTATACAGTATTTGTGAGGTATTGGGGAATGTCAGGATTATGCTTTTGTTTAAATTATTTAAGCACTGAAGGAAATGTTGCAGTTAAAGGTTATGAAATGAAAGTCATGTTTTAATTTTCTCAATTTCAGGTTGATTTTCACTATCAGGCTGTAACAGAACCTGCAAAAATTAAAAAACTAGTATCCCAGCTACATAAGACTACTGGACAGATTGTGAAAAGTAAACCACGAGCACTCGTCAAAAACACTGCTGCAGTAATAGAACTGGCATTCACGCGTCCTCTGTGTCTGGAGCTTTTCAGAGACTATAAAGAATTAGGACGCTTTATGTTGAGAACTGGAGGCTCCACTATAGCTGCGGGACTTGTAACTCAGGTGAGTCCTATCTCAACATGTTCTCTCTCAATGACCACTACCCAACATTGGTAGTGTGTTACACACAGAAATCACAATAGCGTGATGCATCAAATAAACAAATCCACAATGAAGTAAGGAATGTATTCTCTTCTGGGAAATTTAGATGAGACCTTTGCACTATATGGTACTGTACACTGCACTGTAACAGTTATTTTTGTCTTCAATACATTTACATTCTTCTGAACGTTTTTATAAATTTAGTTCTACATGCAGAACTGAAATGCAATTGATTGAAATATTTTTTATTTTAAGCTTAGATTTGTATAGTAATTATAATATGTTTCTTATGATTCTGGTAGTAATGAGACTAATTTTTATTAATTCCCTTTTCAGATCCTGGAATAAATGCCGTTATATAGTTTTATTTATGATCTGTAAAGGTTATAGATGTTGTTTCGAAGATAAAGTTAGTACAGTAATATGGAAAACAGCGATGGTCTCCTAGTAATCTTACCTGTAACTACTCAACATGTAGGCTTAGAAGCACCACCATAGATCTGGAGAACTGGTAATATTACACACAACCCATGAGGCACGAGCTCTCTCCTAAGACTAGGGGCGTGAGGTCGAGAGTGGTCACAGCTAGTCATGGTGACATGAAACAAGGTCAGGATAACACTTTAACCCATAGACACGGACCAATTGACAAAAATCCATGACAGTTGTTCAAGGTAAAAGCCATAGCTACAATACATTAAAGGCATTTATGCCTGCATGTTAATATCAGAAAATTATGTAGTATTTGGATTTGTGGTGAACTTGAATGAATTAAAAAATTGTGCTTGAAATGTTAAATTGTTGTATGTAGCCGTAAGTTTATTTATTATTTGTTGGAGTTCAGTAAATTGCATAATAGTACTGTGTTATGTTTTCAAACATCTGTAAATCGCAGTAAATGGATTAGTTACTAACAATTTTAAATTTTCATTAGCCATAGAAGTATAGTAAGTACTATGCTTCTGTCAAATATGTGTTCATTTACATTAATGGATGATACTAGTGACTGTTATTAATCATACTTCTTATTGCATTCATAGGGATTTTGTTTTATGGAATAAAGAGGTGATGGTGTGCTCTTCTGGCATGCAACTTGAGTACCAGTACTGGTGTGCTTTTTTACTCTTACTCGGCTCTGTCCATTGGTGTGTGTAGCAAAATATTAATTATAAGTAGCTATGATATTAATGAGCAGGCTAGAAAAAGTGGATACAGATTATCTACAAATTGATTATCAATATTTATCCATCTTTATTATAAAAGGTGGCTGATTATCTTTTATTTAATGAGTTTGTTATTGTGTGATAGTTAAGTATTGTTGTTATTGCTCGACAACAGATTATTAAATTACGAGTGGTGCACATATATATTTTTTTTCTTAGAAGTAGATCCTTACTTGTATTGACGTTTACTATTGCTCGAGAAATGGAGTCGGATATGGTTTACTTTTTTTTTCGGGCACCTTCATTATATATAATACATATTGTAGCTATAATTAATTAGCAATGTGTGTTGTATTGATAAAGTATATAAGTATATTTATTTTATAGATCTATAAAACAAAGGAGGATGTAGTATCCGGAAAATAATAATTTTGTGTAGCTATGAGTAAAAATGTATGTGTGAACATGTACAGGTGGCATATAAAGGGATATACATCAGTAAATGATTGTAAAGAAAACCAGGAAAGGTGGAGTACTGTGCGCATATACGCCATCAAATGTCTTTCCTGGCAGATCTTCATCAGTCGGTAGGAATAACTGAAAACTAGTGCTGCTTTACATAGTAAAAGTTCTTTTGATCAAAATTTAAATAATTATAACTCGAGTTTAGATGATATTTGCTAATAAATGTATTATTCTCATCATTCCAGATTTGGGGATGGCCAGATATTTATGGTTATTTTATATGAAGATCTTAACATGAAACATACAATGTGAGGTATTTAAGTCTGATTACTTCATTTCTTTATACAGTGTTTTTGGGTGGGTGACTAGCTCTTAATTGACTAAATGCAGTACATACTAAAACAAATTTTAGGTTACTCATAAAGTTTTTAAATCTATATGTTAACTTAAAATGGTTCTTGTTTTAGTGTGATTATTAAATCCTTCCTAAATTATGCATAGGTTAATCTAGCCTGTATTCTAAATGAGTCATTGAGGTCAACAACAATGTGTGATATTTACTCATTTAGTAGTCCAGTTATCTTTCATCACTCATAGAAGCAATTTTATTTATTTGGCTACATTCACACTGTAGTGATATTAAGGATTTTTTCCTTTAGTTTAATTTTTATTTACACAATATCGATCCTGCAGAGGGTAAGAAGGAAGTAATTATCAAAACAAGGTGCTATGCCCAAAGGTCATATAGCATTGTTTGTCACGGAACATTAAAAAGTTCATGGATATTATTTAGGATGCCAATTTAAAAGATAAAACATAAGATGAACAATGTCAAAGGAATCGGATTCACAGGAGTTTATTGAAGAACGTGATTCAAACCATGCCTGTGGGTGTAGTGGAAGGTTATATAAAATGCTCAGGAATTTAACACAAATTTTTTTATTGCTAAGTAGGTAGCAGTACAGCATTGATAAATCAATAATTTGGTTATAAAGCAATAGGTTAAATTTCTTACATTTGGCAGTCTGCCCCCTTCCAAGCATATTACAATTTTGTTTTGTATAAGTCTCTAAGACATTCAGGACAAGATGAAAGGCCATGTCTTTAGGTGATTACTAAAGCATTAAAGACAAATTTGCATTTTCATGTGGGGTATCATGTCATATTATACTTTAAAATACATTATCATTACCCCTATTTATTCACTTCTCCTGTGTACTATTTTACTTCTTTAAGAACTCATTTTTTCTATCAGATGTTCTCTTTTTAGTTTGGAGCTTATTTTTTGGCAATTATTTAGTGAGTAGCAGTCTTCAGTGTGATAAACTTTATTTAAATATCTGGTGGAGATCTCAACATGAGGCTGCTCTTTATTTAGTGAGCAGTTCCAGAGGAAGTATAGTGTCAATGATGTAAATATCATAGGTAGATGAGTAGCAGTGTCCTCCACAGGATGAAGGACATGAGTAACTAAATGAACAATGAACTGGAAATTGGGAATATTTTATAATAGAGCCAACTATGATGTGCATGATAATGAAAGTACTAGCGAGTTACTAGTACTTTCATTATTTAGTAGTGACAGTACTAAAATTTCTGTGGTGTATGAATAAATTAGATAAAATATAAGCATGCAACCTAAAACAAATACATTGTACAGTACAATCACTAACACAATGTAAATAGGTTGGCTTAAGGAATGATTTATTACTGCAATTGTTTGTATTTAGCAAACTGTATTGCAGTGAACTATATTATACTGTTTGGGAATACAGTATATCTTTAAATTTTGTTTTTACTGTATTACAAATTTGGAAATGGTGTCAGAAATTAAATAATGGATGCATAGATGACTTAAGGTCTGTAGGATGTAAGCTTTCTTTAAGACAGTCTGCTATCAATTTGTCCTTTCCCTACATTCTGGCTTATATCCAATAAAATGATAAATCAAATGACCAATATATTTATTGACACCTACAGCAAAAATTGCAAGATTATTCCACCGAGACAGTAGGCATCCAACAGTCATAGGAGACTATAGAGTTGCACTCTGGTTGTCAGTCTGGAGTGGCCTCTCCAGGATGCAAAGCCAGGATAGGTTGATACAGAGGAGAAGCTGTTACTCATGCAGCAGAAACCCCCCTCTCCACGGTACTGAAAGTCTCCAATGGAAAGGCAAATGCCAATACGATTGGTTCTAACGCCGTCGCAGAAACTGTCAGAACGAGGTTGAAGGCAACAACGAACTGCCCTAGGGACTCCAGTTCAGGTGTTAATCTCGAAGTTGGTAAAAGGAGGCACAGGGACTCCAAACCCGGAGACCACCGTGGTCAGGGCCAGAGAAGAACCACCCCAACCTCCTGCAGCAGACCCTGGGCTGCACAACCCCCAGGAGGAGGATTTTCCAAGCCCCGCACCTACGGGTTCCAGACAGATCGTCACAGCCCCCTTTCACCCGAGGCCGGCTTCCTTCAAGACCAAGCAGAAGGAAGAGTAATAATTAGTAATTACAACAATTATTGTATATATAAAAAAAATAATTATATGAGTTTTTACATTCTTGTACAACCACTAGCACGCATAGCATTTCAGGCTATTATTATTATAATAAGACGACAACAGAAGAAAATGGCTGGTCACCTACAGCTTTGTATGAAACAATCTGAACTCTGCAGCATAAAGGAGTGATGGTGTCTGCCTATGCATATGATTGTGAAATGCATTTGGGATGTGGTGGAAGAATAATTATTGACAGTCTAAATATGCAAAATGAAAGGTACAGTATATATATTATGCCAAGAGGATAGACCAGGATTATTGATGCAGATTACTAAAGTCAATATATTACAGGATTGAGGAGACTGTACCGAGATGGCTTGGTAATGTTGAATAAATGGGTGACTGGCAAGTAGAGACATGTTCTTTGTGATAAAAATAGTGAGAGAGGGGAAGATGGTTAGTAATGAGAATAGTAAGGAAGATGGTTACGGTATATTTATATAAAAATGAGGGGATGGGGGAAGAGAGAGACCCGGTACGCCGGGTTCTCCTCTATATATAAATATCAATGGAAATGTCTGTTCGAGGTTGGAAGCCAGACAGGGAAGAAGGGCGGTAAAGAAGATAGTCAAGATAGGGGTGAGACGGGAGATGGTGGGGGTAAATTCAATTCTAATTCAAACAAGTTTATTGTGGTATATATCTTTCCAGAGTATCGTCAATCTTTCCGTTGTGACACAACCAGGCTATTTGTTCAGAAACGGTCCTTATCTCAGTGTTTCTATTTACATTAAACAACGGGCAATCATGAACATCATGGGTGAGGCTGTGAGAGTTTAAATACCACATAGTTTACACTAGGTGTCATTATCATTAACACCCATAGTGCCAGTAATATCTGTACCCAAGCCTGAGCCGCAAGTGTACAGAGTCACTCCAAGCATTTCTCCTTTTACCACAAGTGAAATGGGTGTTTTGACTCGCATAAAGTGTTGAATGGGTTTGCTTCCCTCTTACATTATATCTTTTCTCACCACTTCTGCCTGTGCCAAAATATTTATAATTTCCTAATACCCCTAAAAGTAGGGGTAAGGGGATGTGGAGAGAGATAGACTGTCCCGGGCACCGCCGGGTACCCTACCTCCACTCCCTATATTAAGATAAGAAGACATCAGGTGCATCTTCTAAAATGCTAATCATTATGGAACTCGTTATGACAACAGGTTGTCAAACAAATCATAGTCACTTCAGCAATTCAAATATATTTTTTAAATAAATAGGCAAAAAAAAAGTCATGTCACATAACGATATACTTAGCTACATTAAAAGTGCATTGTTTACTGTTGTATAGCTTGCAACAGTACAGGAACTCGTACAAGTGCTATAAAAATGTCAATCAAAATATTGGAGTGACACGGGCAATGTCAGTGACGGGCGGTGCTGCCATCTGCGCCTCAATTGTACCAAAACGGTACAGGTTGAAGCTAGCGTTACAGTGGTCCTACATTACGAAAAGCCATATTTCTATATATTTTGCACAGAAGTGTTGTACTTCTCTCTACTGCAAGAAAATTTACATTTCTCCCTTAAATTAAGAAGAAAAAAATTTAATCAAGAAAAAATCAAATTGAGTCTTATGCATAAGTGGTATAATGGAAAAAATTTACCCTTAATGTTAAAGCGAAAGATGTTATTACCAACTATGTCATAAAGCATTGTTTAGTTAAGCATATTTATAAACCATAATGTAAGAACAGCAGCCCACGAACTTCTTGAAGGTGACATTTGTGTCCCTATAACACTATGGAATAAGACTTAATATCGATGGCTCTGTTGAAAGGTCAACAAGTGGCACTGCACCAGCCTGTAGAATATACAAGAACCACAGACGTACACACACACTACTAGTGCGAGACTAAGCAACTGGCTTACCTTCACGCATACACAACTATCTGCACTACAGATATGTTGCCACTAACACTGAAAATTACTGGAGAGAAGAGGGGACTTGATATTATAAAGATATATATCTCAATCATATCTATTCTCTAGAAATTCATTTACGAACATTATGACACCAAATAGTTATAACCAAAATAATCGAGAAAACGTAAAAGATTGTAAACGCCCACGAGAACGGGAACATTCTACGGTAAATACTCGCCATATTTCACACTTTACGTCGCATCTTCTTTTTTACTAACTTAAAGTATTTAACTTAGGCCTACCCCCCACGAGCCTATGTCCATCCCGTACCCTGGACCATTTCCCTGCAAATTTGGGTGAGGCTAGTCCCAAGCGTTTGACCAACTCTGAACAATAAAAAAAAACTTGTTGTATAGATACATGAATAACAAATCGGTTATAATTATAGGTATATTTTCATCCAAAGTTGCGGTACCATTCGTTCTGTGATGTATGTGTATATGTGTGTGTGTGTGTACTCACCTATTGGTGCTTGCTGGGGTTGAGTTTTGGCTCTTTGGTCCCGCCTCTCAACTGTCAATCAACTGGTGTACAGATTCCTGAGCCTACTGGGCTCTATCATATCTACATTTGAAACTGTGTATGGAGTCAGCCTCCACCACATCACTTCCTAGTGCATTTCATTTATAATCTACTCTGAAGGTATGTGTGTATATATGTGTGTGTGTGTACAGAGCTGGGTGGTTGAGAGGTCAAGCAGGCCAGTGTAGCCCTGACAGTGGTGCCGAGTGGGTGCTTGGAGCGTGCTGCAGTTTTGTATAGTGCGGGTAGCATGGTCGCTTTACAACTCCATTTTTCAGTGATAGTCTTATGACCTCGAGTCATCATCAAGGGCAATTTTCATATCTCAAACTGAGCCGAGTAAAATTCTATGTGAGCTTGTTTTCAACTTCACGACTCCACATTAAAATAGTATTGATATAATTCCCAATAAATCTACACGTAACTACGCGACCATATAGTTTTGTTTACTATAGGTGAGCACACATCATTCGTCAATGATGAGATAATTAAATGATGTATAGTATTGTTGGAGTTATAATTACGTCACGTCGGAAGAACAGTCGAACTGTGAACATCTTAATTAAGGTTATAATAAACGCAACATTAAAAAAAGAAATAAACGGTATTTATACAGCCTGTTCTCTCGTGTTGTCAGAGAGATATATAAACTGTATTAAACTGCCCGAACCTAACCTAACCGAGAACCTGCGCATAGAAAACGTGAATGGTTGTGAGCCGCAGTGATTTCCAGCACGACATAAACGGTGGGGGATTTTGATGTCAAAATGAAATGTATTATTTGAGAAGACAGGTTTAACTCCACTGTGCAAGCAACCATGTAGGCGCCTCGGATAATTAAATAATGAAACATGGAGTTTGTAATTAGTAAGACGAAGTTGTGCAAGTTGTAATCTCTAGTATAAGAGAAACTTATTAAATATTATACGCTGTAAATACGAAGAAATAGTACATGTGAGGTATTGAAAAAGTGAAGTATGTGTTGAAAAAGGCGTATTTTTTTTTTAACTATTACTTTGTGTTAATAAATGATTTACGTTACACAAATATGTATAAGAGGAAGCCTCACAAACTATAATTGTATGTCAAATCCGATCACAGGTACACAGACTTACACACAGATACCTCATTACAGAAGGCACTTTACATAGAACCATGAATATAATTTAAAATCAATAACAAACGCCATTATAAGAACAAAAAAAATGAGTCTTCCGAAAGTACAGAGACACACCTTGGTGCTCAGCTTAAGCTTTTTCACTGTAGCTGTGTACTTAATCTTCCACAATGGTGAGAACTCCGCCGTGAGCACGCCCACCTACCCTGACCCCCTGCCAGGGTCAGTGTGGGCGGCGGTGGGCGACGACCAGCACCAGCCAGACACTAAGACGCCCTCGTCTGGGACACTCGGCCGCCTCTCTACGCCCACAGAATACAATACCTGGAAGACTATATTATTTTGGGACAAGTGGTTTGGGGGTGACTGGTCCAACAGGTGGGTTATAGTGTAGGGGAGAGAGAATTAAAGTCAACGTTTGTTCTGAGGTGAGTTCAACACACACGCCCAGTGGGCAGAATATTCAAATGTTACGTTAATTCAACATTGATTCAGTGTTGAATTAACATTACTCTTGTATAATGTACTGATGTCCTTAGACAAGAAATCGGGGATGGAGAGCTTGTTGTAGGGGATCGCACTGGCCAACGATAGTCAAGATGTTAATTTACAGATTCTCATATTCTGACAGAAAGCTCGTTAACCTTACCAAGGATCCCCTAACCAACCACTGGCCGCCTTCAGGATGCAACCCACACCATGCTATTTACGCCTGGGTACCTATTTACTGCTAGGTGAACAGAAAATCATGTGCACGAGAGACAGGAGCATAACCCAAGACAGGAAGATAAACCTAGATAAGTAGAGGCTTCCAGAAAGATAAATTATTTGTGAGTATCATGAGACAGTGTAGAGTGTAGGAAGTAATGGGTGTGGTGAGAGACATTTACCACTATCATGAGGTAAATCTCTCTCGCCACAATCACTATCGGATGAACTAGTAGTTAGGAGAAATTACGTCCGCTCGTTTCACTGTTCATCACTTTGAACATTGTTTATCTAGCTACTGGGTCACTTTTCCTTAGAATCTTGCACATCGTTATCATGTCTGCGCTGTATCTTCTTTCAGTGTGGTGAGGTTCAGTTCCCTTAGTCTTTCTTCATAGCTCAGTTCTCTTAGTTCGGGAATTAACTTTATTGCATATATGTGAACCTTTTCTAATTTTTGTGTTTCTTTAGGTAAGGTTCCATGTCGGGGCAGCATACTCTAGTCTGGGTCTCACTTAAGATGCATATGGTTTAAACGGTCTTTTGTTCAAGTTAATATAGTTAATTTCAAATTTTGCCAGTTTGGCATATGTTGCCGACATTATTCTGCATGTGCGTGTATATATTTTATTACTATGTGTGCCTGTAGTATCAACCTAAGTTAACCATCTACTGCTAGGTGAACAGAAGTATCAGGTGAAAAAATATCTGCCAATTTATTTCTGCATCACCCAGGAGTCGAACCCGCCCCCTTTGGACTACAGCATCAGAGCGCTGTCCACTCGGCTGCGGTTGAGGATCTGTGTAAGGACTAAAGCCGTAGGTGTCAACATATCCTTCAAATAATAACCTTGGTGATTAAATCCCTTGATGTCCTCGCCCTTATTGTTGTATCCATCATCGCCATGGAAGTGTGTGTGTGTAACTACCTAAGTGTAGTTACAGGATGAGAGCTACGCTCGTGTTGTCCCCGTCTTCCCAGTACATTTTGCCATATAAAGCTATGAAATTTCTGTTTTAGCTATAAAGCTATTGAAATTGCTCACAATCGACTCGAGAATGGTCCAGGACGCATCGAAACGTCGTCGTCCCTTCACCTTCTAGTGTGTGGTCTGGTCAACACTATGAAATTGCTGACGGTTTTAGCCTCCACCACCCTCTCACCTAACTTGTTTCAACCGTCTGCCACTCTGTTTACAAAAGTGAAATTTTCTTATATTTCTCCGTGTGTGTGTGTGTGTGTACACATGAGAGATCATGTGTGGATGTGTGTTAAGTGGTGCACACAGAGCCTTCCTTCTACCTTATCTGTGGCTGCGCTCTCTTTCTGCAGATTCGGGGCCTCCAGCTCCTGGGCCCTGCAGGGCGAGGGCTGCCCCACCTGGCAGTGCCGCTTCACCTACGACCGCTCGCTTCTGCGCGGCGCTCACGCCGTCCTCTTCCGCGCCCTCGCGTGAGTATGCTGACCTTTTGTGCCCTGGCCTGAGTACCGCACACTGCATGCCTTGGCTTCATTGACCACATTTTTACATATTTTGGGCTTTATTATAATAAATCATTGTGTCGGGGGACAGGCAGCCAGAGTGTATTCATACACGTTAGATTTATATCGAGGTAGTCATCTTCAATTGTGACGAGAAGGGAACTATCAGGAGAAAGGACCAAGCCATTATGACTATATAGCGCTTGAAATGGGTTAGGATAAGGATTTGGGATGGGAGGGCGGGAAGGATTGGTACCCAACCACTTGGATGGTCCGGGATTGAACGCCAACTTGCCTGAAGCGAGATCGTCGCTCTACCGTGAGCCGAAAACTACGTTTAGCCACTTTACTACCGAGATCCTAACAATGGGGTGTGTATGAGTATGAGTAGATGAGTAAAGAAGACTGAGGGAGTATGGGGAGTGAGAGAGCGAGATGAAATACCTAAGTGGTCAATGTTGTGAGGGACACGTCGCCCGCATCAAAACACGGGGCCGGGTGTGTGGCTGGCCCGCGCCAAGAAGACGCCACATTGATGTAAAAGGGTGAAAGTAGTTGGAGATTCACGATCTTACGCCTTTATGGCAGGTATAAATTCTGTATACAAGACCGTGAAACTTGTGTGTTCAGTCATTCACGACCAAAGATCACATTCACTCCAAACAAATCTAGCACTTACGGGTTATTCATGCCCGTGCCAACTCTTTGGTGGCTTAATCTTCATCACTCAATCAATGTGTTTAGATCAGTCAGATGAGATCAAAGGAGAGAGGCCCATGGTCCGGTTGGTATTCCACAGCGGCCATATAGATGCCATCAATCTTGTGAGATGAGGATGTAGTGGGTTTTCCCGGGCAGACTTTAGTGTTTGTGAAACATGTAAAATTCCACACCATACTGGTGAATAGTGTACCCAAGTGAATTCCCTCTTTTATGGCCGTGGATTGTGTTGCCTTGTGGTGGGTGTCAAATGGGTAATTAATTAGGTAGTTTTAGGTTTATGGCCAATTAGGTTGTTTAAAGGTGTTCAAGGGGTAATTATGGTCATTCATACAGGCGTGCCAATATGGTCGATTTAAGATAAACAGCTTTTTAAACCTATTAAGAACCTTTCATGTTTCCGTGACATTTATTAGGCTTGCGTCTGCTATTCAGCCTGATAACCAAGTCATTTAAAGTAATTATTAAAAGAAGGCACCAAGCACTTCTTTCTGTCCCAGCTCTTCATCCTGTCCTCACATAATGGCTTAGCAGTTTCTCCTCTTAATTATTTTCCTACTGCCCTCAACATGCCCGTAATATTAAATCAAATTGTTTTCACTGCTATGCATGCCTCTATTATTTTATATATACTTCAATTATATGTATACTGTCTTAGCACACACTGGTATGTATCCTGTCTTAGTGCACACACTGGTATGTATCCTGTCTTAGTGCACACACGCATTCATATTGATTCGTGTGTACTGGGGACTGGGAGGAGAGCTCGTGACGGGAGGTTGGGGGGGGGGGGGCTGGTGGTAGTGACAGATAACAATGGGTAACAATGGTAACTGGTAATCGATGCTAGTGAGCCTTCACCCAAGTGTTTGACAATGACCAGACGTGGTATGTACTCCTGCATGGTCTAAAGTACCTTCCAGTGTTGCTTTTTTATTATTATTAATTTATTGTTATTGCTATTGTGATTGTTATTATTATAACATTTGGAAGGAGAAGGAAATAAACGAGGAGCAGGTGAGTAAGGGTTATCAAGTTGATTTTCATGCCAGGAACGGTTGAGGGCCACAGGGTTAATAAAACTGCAAACCAGAAATGACAGGACTGATCTAGTCAAAACCTATAAAATACTAAACAATTTTTAGGATATTGATCCAGACATCTTTAAAGGATAAGATGTAACACAAACAAGGAGCAACAGCTTAGAGCTCAACAAGCTACAATGCAGGAGAAAACTTTTTTTCACCCACAGGTTATATACCCATGGAAAATCCTACCCGCCGAAGTAAGTAAATGCCGTAACAATGCTAAACTTTAAAATCCAGTTCCATAAGACGACCAGGACATATAGGAGGGGGGGGGAGGGAAAGATGTCGACAAGCCGCCAGCTTCCTGTCCTCGTTGAGGCCACTCGAGATAGTGACCCTCAGGTAAACTCAGGTATAGTAACATGGATCCGTGACGACACGTGCGAGGCTTCCAAACACCTATATGCATCCCACATTAAATTAGTTAGCAAATGGGTAGTTAAATGGAATGCATTAGGCAGTGATGTGGTGGAGGCAGACTCCATACACACTTTCAAATGTAGATGTGATAGAGCCCAGAAGGCTCGGTAATCTGTACACCAATTGATTGACAGTCGAGAGGCGGGACCAAGAGACAAAGCTCAACCCCAAGTAGGTGAGTACATGTTCCTTCAACACAAAAACAAAAGTACTGTATTTCTGTATTTTGGATTAGGCTATCATCACACCTAGATTAATGTTTCAGAGGCGGAACACAGGAGCTGGAGTTAGATTTCCGAACCCCAACCGGTGAGGAAGAATCTGTAAGCCAACCTGGGAGTGATGACTAGAGCTCTTAATTAAATTAAGGTACGGATGATGTCTCATTCTACCAGTCGTACCAGGTCCTCCTCGAGGTCAACACTCGAGCACTGGGTGCCTGAGTGTGGTACTCTTGAGACGGCACCAGGCGAGTCACTATCCTTAATCACAGTCAACAGGACCAGTAAAGAAAGTACGCGGCAAACCGCTAACGTGCACTTGCACTCGACAGGTACCCATGGGAAGTACTTCCCAAGCGGAGAGAGCCGGAGGAGCAGCGGTGGGTACTGGTAGATGTGGAGGCGCCGCCGGAAGGTCCACCAGCCAGCAGTCGTCGCTCCAAACAAGCAAGTTCATTCATCAACTGGACCATGACCTACCACTCACAGTCAGACGTGGTTGCCTACAATGGCTACTTCCTCTCCCATAACGCTTCAGTTAGGTACGAGATTTAACTATTATCATGGTCTCTGTATCTGATGCCTGTAATGTGTGCCCCGTCTTTAACACTTATTTATCGCTGCGGTCTCGGCAACTGTTTTGCAAATTTATATATACTCTTTAAAAGCCTCATTGTTTGAACAAAATTGGCAATCATTATAGAAATAAAAGCATTGATAACTACTTAAATAAAAATGGCTGAGAATGTATGTCTTTCTAGATCTTGTGTTTTGAAAATTATTACCGTCTTTACTGGTTTGTTATTATTTATGTGGTAAACAGAGGCATAGCCAGACTTGTGGCTTTATTGATCATATAATTACAGTGTAGTTACCTGTAAACAAGACAAGCCACATAGTTAAAAGTCATACAGTTAACAAGTCATATACACACACAGTTTAAGCACCGTACATTTACGTACATCAAGCACCGTTAAGTTTAACAATAAGCAAGTATTGCTTATAACACTAAACAATAAGTTTAACAATAGGTAGTTTCACAACAACAATAACAATTGTTATTAACAGTGAAATTACATTTTAGCACCTGAACACAAGCTCGACCCAGCTGACCTGATCAAAACAATAATAGTCAAGTGAGCGTCCAGCCAGTGTGACATTAGCTCCGCCCCCTCATACGGGGGCTACGAATGTATGACATTTTTACTACAGTTTCCTGCTTTAAATTTTATTTGTAACTACTTATTTCTCGTTTATATCTCTTATCGTTTTGAAACTGAAATTTGAACTATCGAGAGTGAACTTGTGTACATGCTCACTGTAGACAGGTCTTTCAGTACACATCCTCACTACACATGTTATCCTTCACCAACATTCTCACCTCTATGGGTCCATTCCTGGGAGGACCCAGTGCTATATACACAAATTAATCTGGGTGGCCTGGGGGGCCTGGTAGGGTCAATGGTACTGATAGGCTGCTCCAGTACGGACAAATTTTGCTATAGTGTTAGTTGGCCCACTTATTTTTCCTAACTATCCATTTAAACCACCGAATTTCAAATTCTCCGTTGAGCATAATATCTCTCACAGGCCTTTACGTCCCAATCGGATGAGAGACCACGCGACAGCTGTGGCAGGAGTGAAGGAGGCGCTGAAGAGGGGCGCTTCTCTGGAGGAGGTGCTTGGGTCCTCCTGGCTCAGCCTCGTCAACAAACCCCGCGTGGTGGCTTGGATGTCTGGCCACTGTCACACCAGGTCCAGGAGGGAGCAGTACGTCGCCGAACTAAAGAAATATCTTCCCGTTGATACGTGAGTATGATAAGCCATTCCTCGGGCCAAATTTGCCCCGATAACAACTCAGTAAAGTGACATTGGATTTAAGGCATTAATTAAGGCTTACTTCAAACTGTAAACACGCTCCGAAATGATGACAAGTTCAAGTTCAATTATGTTTATTGAGACTTTAAGAAAGAAATACATCTCAAAGGGAAAGAGTAGCTTAGGCTATTTCTACCCCTCAAATTATGACAAGGACACACGCACACACACAAAAGAAAACTGTAGATACAGTTGCTAACATTTATTGTGTAGTGTACAATTATTTGGAACAGGAAACTTGTTGGGGTTATCGAGGTCGCACTAACCAAGCACTCTAAACACTTATAATTTGACTATGTTGTGAGGAAAGATTACTGATAATATTCCTAATTTAAATGAATGACTTACCATTCGAGACATACATTAACTAAATGAAAACATTTTAGCATAACCTTTCGGATGTGAATGACACATTTTATCTTGCGTAAAGGAAGAAATGTATATGTTTATCTCTCAGAATGTTCGGTAATATGTTTATTGCTTGTGATGTGTATCTATGCATGTATTAACACGATGTACTGAACGGGGTGAGAATAGCTTGAGCTACCTCATCCCTTTGTGTGTATTTTACCTCAATGAACTTATTTCAATTTTATCTTGAATACGTTTCATGTGCTACCAGTAGGCTACTGACGTGAACCAACCATGCAGCAGGACTTAATCAGCTCTGACATACATTACAGGTATGGCCAGTGTGGCAGTCTGGTGTGTGGACCAAAGAGCGTGTTGGGAGGCAAGTGCTGGGAACAGGTGCTTCAGCCCAATTACTCATTTTACCTGTCCATGGAAAATGCCTTTTGTGACGATTACATCACTGAAAAGCTCTACAACCCCCTCGTTCACAATATTGTTCCTGTCGTATGGGGCGGTGAGTGAGTGGCTGTGCAGCCGTTAGTGGGTGCTTGAGGTGGGTTACTTTGTGAAGGTGGCTGTGGCGCTGTCAGTGGTCTCTTCGTTCTTGACTCACAATCTGGAATCCCGGCCGGAACAGAAATGGTTGGGCAAATTTCCTATCACCTAGCAATAAACAGATGCTGGGGTTGAATCCTGGGGAGACTCAGTAGTTGGACCTTGGGGAAAGGACCTCGATATATGCCTTATATCGAGGCTTATACACTTATAAGGCTTATTAAATGTTTATATATATTATATATATATATATATATATATATATACACACACAGGCTAGAATAAATTTTGCTAGAATAAATTCACGTACACAACAAAGTTTGCTTGTTCCCTAGAAAAAAGTCTAATTGTTTAATTTAAAAATATATTACCAAATTTTTAGCTGTGTCCAAAGTTTGTCTACTATAGGCTATGCAGTAGCCTTCTAAGCTCATTATATGACTAAACTTTTCCAACGCGGCTCGCAAGATGTTTGTGGTGACAGGAAAGAATTAAAGCTGTATGCCACTTTGGTTCCCCACAAATGTAAATTGATTCCCTTAAGTTATGGGATGGTTATGGTTACCTTAAGTCATACCCACAAGATGGTTATGGGATGAGATTCATAATAAATTAATCACACCCATCAGGAGCGGACTACAGGCGGTACCTGCCTCCACACTCCTACATCGACGCCCGCCACTACCACCCCAAGCAGCTGGCGGGTCTCCTCCTGCGTCTCCATCAGGACCCTGTCGCCTACGGCAGGTGCGACCAGCACTCTTGTCGCCAGGACGGAGGGACATCATGCGTCTTCAAATCTTTAATGGCTGTTTTCTGAATGATGTGGCAATAGTATAGGAGCTAAATCGTAATGTCTTTTGAGTTTGCTAAGATAACTGATGAGTTTAATAAGTGCCTTGTTTTTCGTTAGGTTCGTTATTATTCAAGAGTTTCCCTTGGTTGTCTTTGTTTTGTTACGTTTGTCTAGACACCGATTTGTTTTCTCTTGTTTATTGGTTGTGTGGTCTGTGTTGTTTATTTTTCTTGTTTTGTCCTGATCGTTAATATTTTGTTTTGATGGACCGAGTTTTATTATCAGTGTTTTGTTGTTTTTCTCATGTTTCTCGTAGTTTTTGGTTTGATTGTTATAGTTTTATTTTGTAGCAATGTTTTCTGTGTAGCCGTTTATAGGTTTAGTGTGGTTTTAGGAGTTTCCTGTTTGTCAGTTTTTGGTGTAGTTTATGTAATGTAATGCATTTTTTATTTTGATTTGTTGTTTGTTTATGTTGTAATGGGATTTTTTTTTAGTTTTGTTAGTTTTTCTTACTATTGTCAGCTTAGAACTATGTCATGGTTTTTTGTCTTAGCCTAGTCACCATTTTCCCCTGTCTGTTTTCATAATAATTTAAGTTTAAATTATCATGGTCAATATCAAACAACAGGAAACTTCTAAAAACTAACTGCTACCTTGGAAATTTTAAAATAAAATTATTTCTTAGAAAAAGTATTTGAATGTACTGTATTAAGGGTGTTTCATTAAGATTTTGGTTTCTTAAGTTTTGTGAAGACTACACAGCTTTCAGCTTCACAACTTCCTCAAGATTCAGTGTAACTAACTTCTTCGGGGTCCGTGCTAGACATGTGTCAATGTTGACATAAGCTAATTAGAGAGAGAGATCAGAATATTGCATACATAGTCTGCTCCAGGGTCTTAACTCACAGCAATCATTATCATCAATTACATTAATTATAACCACCCTCACCTTCCAAACCACCACGCACTGTAGCAATATTGTCAACGCTTCCCTGCAGGTACCACATATGGCGGGCCTACCTGCGACCTGTGTTGAAGGGCAGTCTTTGTGAACTGTGTCACCTGGTACACACCAACACCTCGCGCCACCACTACACCAACCTCCCAGACACTAGGTTCAGCCGGGGTCGATGTACTACACTTCCATCCTCGCTCTTCGGCCCGTCCAGCCCTCACTCCTGGAAGAAAGTCATCACCACTAATTACTCCGAGACGGACAGCAGCAGAAGTATTCCATAGCGTACTTGGATAAAATGTGCGTTAAATAGGCAGGAAGGTTGTAATATTATTCTGTACAACTTTTGTACAAATTGGCAATGAACTTGAGCTCCTGGGATCAAGAGTTAATGTTCGATCCTGCACGCACAAATAGGTAAGTGCACACACACACACACCCCACACACACACACACACACCCACACACGTGGAAAGACTGTGGGAATTAAACCTCACGTCACTGGGAGACAGAAGAGTTAGGGGGGACATGATCACATACAAGATTCTCAGAGGAATTGATAGGCTAGATAAAAACAGACTATTTAACACCAGAGGCACACGCACTAGGGGACATTGGTGGAAACAAGAGTGCCCAAATGAGCCAGAGACATTAGAAAGATTTGTTAAGTGTCAGAGTAGTAGACAAATGGAATGCATTAGGAAGTGATGTGGTGGAGGCAGACTCCATACACAGTTTCAAGTGTAGATATGATAGAGCCCAGTAGGCTCAGGAACTTGTACACCAGTTGATTGACAGTTGAGAGGCGGGACCAAAGAGCCAGAACTCAACCCCCGCAAGCACAACTAGGTAAGTACGTCATCAGCGGCATATGCTAGGTTGGCCAACATAAGAGCTGCCTTTAGAAACTTCTGTAAGGAATCATTCAGGACCTTGTATACGCATATGTCAGACCAATCTTGGAGTATGCAGCTCTAGCGTGGCGTCCGTACCTAGTCAAGCACAAGACGAAGAGGAAGTTCAGAAGTATGACACCAGACTGGTACCCGAGCTGAGGGGCATGTGGTACGAGGAAAGACTATTAGTATTAAACCTCACATTACTAGAAGACAGAAGAGTTGGGGGACATGGTCACCACCTACAAGATTCTCAGGGGGATTGACAAGGTAGACAGAGATAAATTATTTAGCACAGGTGGTACACGAACATACAGACTCAGATACACCAACCTAACCACGAAGCTACATCTGTACAAGGTGCTCGTCCTCCCTCTGACCATATATGCACCGATCCAATTCTTCCTAGCACTAAACACAAACCAAAGAAGCCTCAGCTTGTCAAAAACAAAGCATTTCGCTGGATATCTGACATACAATGGTAGGACCGTACAACAAGTTAGTCTCTACATGTGGGCTAATATGCCAGCACTAAACGTGCTCTGGAAGACGCTTTACAAATATATAGACTCCCAACACGACAACAAGCACGTCTCCTTCCTCAGTACCACCCTAAACACATCCAGAATCATCCGCATTATCTTCAATACACTACTCTTTGATCCACCAGTTCTCATATACACCTATTGTTAAACAACTATACAGCTAATCAATAATAAACCTTTTCAACACAACATAGTAATCTAACCCAAAAGTACCCTGTCAGGGTATGTGCACCTGATGACATTGGTTTAAGTTTTCAAGCATATGATCATTATGCAAAGTTAACTCTTTTTATATGCGACTAACTACTATCCCTGCAACACTGACATAGGCAGCAATTCACACTTGAATTGCTGCCTATGTCACCACTGTCCACTGCCTCACACTGGACTTGGTGCCTACTTCACCACTCCTCAACTCCTAGTGTCCGACATCCGTATTATCATATTTACTTGTCACCTTGTATCCTATTTAAGAATATATATTGTATCTTTTTCGTATTTCATTGCCCATCTTTCTTGTCATGATAAATAGAGTGCCTGATTTAAGCTCACTCTGGTCTCAGCAAGTAAGAGGTTCCTGGACTACATTATTAATAATATACAAAGTCCTCACTTGGATTATTACATCCAGGCATGGAGACCTCATCGTCAGAAAGACAGCTTCGTTGGAGAAAGTTCAACACCGGGCAACAAAAATAATTCCAGAACTAAGTCAACTCTCATATCAGGAGCCGTTGAGGGGCCTTAAGGTTAACAATACTATAGGCATGACAAGGCGCGAATATCTTCGAAACTTTTAATATATTGAACAATTTTGAGGATATTGATCCAGACAACTTCTTCGAAAGGTCAGATGCTACACAAACAAGGAACAACGATTTCAAGCTCAACAGGCCACAATATAGAACTGAAAACAGGAAGTGAAAAGTGTGTGGTCTGGTCAACAGGAAATGATTTTTCACCTATAGGGCCCATGGAACCGTTCGAAGCACAAGATAGGAAACTATGAGGATGATATTAGGTACCTTTTGATTTTATTTTTGAACAGGACATGAGTTGGACAATTTTTTAATTCACCAGGGAGTGAATTCCATTGACTGGACCCTTTTATTTGCATGGAATGTTTGCACAGATTTAGTAAAGTTCAAGTTCAAGTATGTTTATTGAGACAAGAAAAAATACATCTCAAAGGGATAGAGTAGCTTAGGCTATTTCTACCCCCCCCTACCAGATTTAGTCTGACTCTAGGGATATCAAAGCTATTTATTTCTGGTGTGGTGCTCATGAGTTCTATTACAGGTATCAAGGAAAATTTTCATATCAAGATTAGCATATAGGAACATTAGGTTTTGTTCATGTAGATAGCACATGAGAATGTGTGAAGTGTATGTTTAGCATGTTAAGGGACTTAAATAGAGGGGCTATGTCTTGTCTGAAGATAGCTTGTTATAGTTCTGATAGCAGATTTTTGCTGAGTGATGATAGGATTGAGGTAATCCTAACGAAATACGGAAATACGAATACGAACAATCGTTTAACAACCAGCCATTCACTGTTGTGTGAACAGAGGCTACAGTTAAGGATTGCCGCGCCATGAACCCAGGCCAAAGCGCTCGCGATTCGCGAATCACCAGGTGAATGTCTTACCACTACGCCACAGGGACTGTTCTATTGTCCTGTGTATTTTACATCAATAAACTTATTTCAATTTCAATAGTTGATTTAACTGCCGGATATTTTTTTAAATAAATATTAAATGTTTTGTGGCTATTTATGCTAGATATTATTATAAATACGCATTCTACTTGTTAATATCACCAATTAAATTTGCGACAAAAAAAACTATACAGGAGGCTGATATATGGAGTAGAGTGGAGTAAACACACTCCAGGCAACAATATATTGTTAGTTTAGTTCAATTATTATGCACCCCATACCCATCCTGTGGGCGGTAGTGGAAAGGGTTAGAGGCACATAATGGGCTCAGGCAATGAACGCCACAATTCATATATCTTGGATAAGTCGCTCCACAACATTGTCACTTGGACCTTCGACTTCCAATGACGTCACATGCCACATTTATTTCTAATTTCGTTGTGAAATTAGATCATTTCAGAGTAAAAATAGGTTTAATCATGTTCTGCATTTAATACCAGCATTATAGGGAGTAGATATACCGTATATCTTGATTACTAACGTAATACTAGCAGGCTTTGGGTAGCATGTGTTAGTATTGACAGTGCAGGTCAGCTGTTGAGGCCGTGATGGAGGACCTGGCGCTCTACACTGCTCTCGCCCTCCTGGTGGCCCTCGTCCTCGCATTTATAACATATTACAGCAAGAGGGAAGAAAAAGGTAAAGGACAGTTGTTGTTTTATGGGAAATGTGTTGTGTTGACCTTTGCAAAGCTGAGGCTGCCTTGACCAGATGTTACCTTGGGAATATTGGCACAGAACTTGTCACAGTACCTGAGCGGACACAACCTATTAGGGACATGGTATATATGAGGGGCAACTACCAAGAAGGAAATGTATATGTATATCTCTCGGAATGTTCGGTAATACGTTTATTGCTTGTGATGTGTATTTATGTATGTATTAACACGATGTACTGAACGGGGTGAGAATAGCATGAGCTACCTCAAATCAAAAATCAAAATCAAAATGTTTATTTAGGTAAGGTACATATATAAAAGAGATTTTACAAGGAGTGATGGATTTATAGTTAGGGCTAGTACATACAATGCCTAAAGCCACTATTACGCAAAGCGTTTCCGGCATAAAAAACTTAAATGACTAAAGCTTAATACTAATTGAGCATAAAGAGTAAAATGAAAACATAACCTCATCCCTTTGTGTGTATTTTACCTCAATAAACTTATTTCAATTTCAACTACCAAGAGAACCTGTCTGGAAAGAGATTTAACTACATCTAACATATTTCCCATGCCTCAGTCTTGAAATTTAATTTTAAAAGGAAAAAATTACCAATATTAATGAACGATTGCCAGAGAATCTCAAAATTAAAATGAACCATAGAATTTGGTTTTAAATATGCTCAGTGGCTTTCTCAAGCCCCCTTACTATTTCTTGTAAAGTTGCATTCATCTACAAAAATCATTAAAAACGTGATTGGAGGCATATTAAAAATTACCATTCACCAAACAAAAAAATTCCAAACATCCAGTCGGAGAAATCCCTGATTCCAGGTGTGTTGAATCAAGGTTCGATTCGTCCCTTCACTTTCTGGTGTGTGGTCTGGTCAACAAGGTTCCACTGTAAATAAAGACTTTGTGGTACTGATAAATGTACACAAGCTTACTCAAATAAGCTTATCGTCTAATGAAATAAGATAGAAAATAGATTATGCCAAACATAAAAGAATTCAACAATTTAAGTACAGTATATTGTTGACTTCTTTTGACATTATATTAAACCTAATTTTGCCGTGTTATAAAATGAGCTTGTTGCCTAGTCAAATTGTTTAGTCTCATTTGACATTTCTTGCTGGTCGTCTCTCACAGTAACATGTTTTATTTGACATTGCCAGCTGTTTATAGTGACCAACGTCTTCCTAAACTAGGTTTAAATGTCTTGTACCACCCATTCACTCCTCAAATTAAAGTTTTTCCATTTCACACTGGTGCTTAAAAGATTTGTGCATCATTAATGATTAAATTGTCAGAACTGCCAGGATATTAGTGTTAAAATGTGACATTAAAGGCATAATGAAATAAATTTGATGGTTATTAGGTCACCACCTGTTAGATGATTGTCTTCATAGCCATGATCAATAAAAACACTTATCTTTGACTGAAAAGTGCATTTGTACATCTGCATATGCATAAATACAATACAAAATAATAAAATGTGTTGAAATTTATTAACCATGTTATAAATAGCCTAGATTCATAGATTAAATGCTGAAAAATTTAGCGCTGTTGACTAGGTTTCACAGATTGTTGTACAGTTGGTAGAAACAAACCATTAGAGATAGTGTAGTTTACTGTACAGTATGTAGAGATGGCAAAGTATGTTACTGTTTTACCTTATGCCTTTTTAGTGTATATTTTTTTATTCCGAGAGCCTGATATTTTAATTTGCGTTTCTTTGCAGTGCAAGAGCGAGTACGACCTCCCAGACCTCGTGTGGGTGAAGATGGTGCTGCTGGAGGAGTTCATCCACCAAACCGTGCTGCTGCCAACAGAAATGCTCGGGCAAGGATGAGAGCAGCTGCACGTACGTACATTTTTTAAGTGAGAATTCATGAGACACAATGTGTGTATGAAAACCCTTTAATTACAGAAAACCTCTAGTTAATAAATGGCTCCCAGTTCAGTAAGGAGAGCTTTTCTATAGTGTATTTTAAACTGCATTTTAGCTTTAGTAGCTAGACTATTCTGTCATGATTCCCAAGATTTTTCAGATGATGATGTAATAAAAGCTAAATAGTACTGTATTATAGGTCAGTAAATCTTGCACTTGAAGGTTCATTAGACCATTTGTTTTGTGAAGCTATATGCAATAGTACTAGAGAAGTTTATTAGAGCTTTATGTTATTAAAAGATAAGAAAGTACCTGTATACAAAATTGTTTTGTTTGGTAAATTATATTTTTGCTTCATCTATTTTTTTTTTTTATCATATGACAGAGCTGATTTTCTTTACATTTTCAATTTGTCACTTCTTTGTGCAGGTATTGTACTGTTCTGGGATGTCAATATAAGGCCATTTGAAATATGTATATATTAAATTGTTAATTTGATGATGCAGTAATTGCCATTACCAGTCTTGGTATTGTGGGCTATGATGGTATCCAACATATACCTACTTCTGAATTTCAGGCTTTTTATGTTCAATTTCTTTAGTAATGGAGTATATGGAGATGTTTACTTGCTATTATTTGTCAAGCTTCTACCAATTAAAATTACTTATTTGTTTTAATTATGGATGGAGACTTGAGATCCCCAAGTATAAATCCTGGAATCAGCCTTAGTGTATACTGTCTAAGTTCTCAAAACCATTGTATACCTGCAGTACATCCCTAAACCTATTTCTATCAATTGCCAGTAGAGAATTACAACATATTTGATGAAGAGTGAACACTTTCATTTTATTTATTTGTATTTATTTATATATACAAGAGTTGTTGCATTCTTGTAAAGCCATTAGCAAGCATAGCGTTTTGGACTGGTACTTAATCCAAATTTTCCCTGGAATACGACCCGCCAAATCATTTAACAACCAGGTATCCATGGTGAACAGAGGCTTCAGGTAAGGATTGGCACCCAGTCACTCTTCCCCAGCCAGTGAATGGGCTGGGCGCAAAGTGCCAGGTGAGTGCTTTCCCGCTGCACCACGAGGACCACAATTTACACGAGGTAAAATTGTCACAAAAAAGAAGTGGTTCGACATTATTCCAATACGGTGCAAAATTAATGCTTTTGGTAAGGGTTTTTTTTTTAACACTTGGTCATTAAAATTATGAAGTGTAAGTTATGAAATCTTTGTTACAGAACGTCGTGAAGAAGTATCTGACGATGATGATGAGGATGCAGGAACAGTGGGCGAAGACATTGCACTACCAGATGGCAAAGTTGGCAAGAAAAAGATGGCAAAGCTTCAAGCTAAAGCAGATAGACGAGTTATGAGAGAGGCAAGTTATTATGTGTTGTACTTCTGTATATTTGTATAGCTCATTGGTTAGTGCAGTTGGCTTACAACTGGTTGGACTTGAGTTCGATTCCCATGACGGGGCAAGAAGTTTGGTCACTCTTCAATGTGCCCCTCTTCACCTAACTGTAAATAAGTACCTATGAGTTAGGAAACTGTTGTGGGTTGCATAATAGGAAAGGACAGTTGTTAACCAAAGAGCACCTCAATAAGCCTACAGGCTTCCTGTCCTCAATAGTGGGTAACCAAGTTGACACACGTATTGTGTAAAATGTTGCTAAAGTGACTGGTCGTTTAATTTATTTGGTACTTTCATTTTAAGGAGAGACTATGCTGTTACAAAGCATTGTGAGTGGAAACGCATGTTTATTAGATTTATTGATTATGAAAGCCTCTATAATCTACATATTATTTCAACTCTATTGTTCTGTTTCGGTTCTAGAATTCATATATACTATGCTTGAGAGGTATTTTACAGTTTCTGTTACATCATGATAAATTGCATATCATTTTTAGCAAGAAGAACGGGAACGAGAGGAGAGGAAAGAAAGAGCAGAAAAGGATGCTGAAGAGAGACGAAAAGAAGAGAAGCTTGAGGTGAGATTTGGTTCCCTTTTGCAAAGTTGCAATTTAAAAATACAGTATTTATATTTTGCTGGGTTTATATATCTTTTGTCATCTACAGTACTGTAGTACTTGTGTATTTCTACATGGTGTCCTGGATGCCTTATCTCTACTAAGTATAAAAGCAGACGTGTTACATATGATGAGTTTTGAGGATCTGATCAAAGACTGCAATTAGAAATAGTAGGAAAAAACTTTTAAAATATAAATAAAGTGGAAATATACAAAAATAAACATTTTTTTCAATTTTTTAGTTTAGTTTCATTTCAAAAAATATAATTTTATTTTACACTTTATTATTGTTTATATTTTGAATTATAGATAGATATATATAGGGGCACCAAAATCTTTAAAGTGCTCAGGGCCTCTAAAGTCTTAATCCAGCCCTGTACATAAATATACTCTACTGTACATGCATGTGTATATGGGCATAAGTGCATGGTAGTAAGGTACTTAGGATATTATATACTGAAATTTTATAGGCTGAAGAAGAAGCCAGAAAAGCAGAGGAAGAGCAGAAGGAAAAGGAGGAGAAGGAACGTCAGGAGCTGGAGGAGTACATGAAGCTGAAGGCTCAGTTTGAGGTACAGGAGGAAGGTTTTGATGAAGTTGCAGAAGAGGAGAAGGAACAGAACCTTCTTAATGAGTTTGTTGGTTACATAAAGGTATGTAGCAAGGTTAACATTGTTTTCTTGATCAGTGTAAGTTTGTCAAGAAAAAAATTATAAAGTAGTTAAGAAGGTTTGCATGGTAGATGGGTTAAGAAATTGATGCATTAATTGTTCAGCAAAACTTTGTCTACATTCAGTGAAAGTTAATGACGATATTATACTAAATGAAAATATTAATGCCAATATTAGGCTAAAAGGCTAAATTGCCACATGCATTCTTAATTCTCCCTATCATATACTGTACTCTGCTCTTTTTCTTGGAAGTACATTTTTCAAATCTGTTTTTATTACATTGTTTCTACAGGGTTCATCTATAATTTTTTTCCAGATCTTTACTCTTTTTATAGTTTCCATGTAATATATCGTATCTCATTATTCCCTTTTATGATTTGTCTGTTAGGCAGCTGAACAGGAGTACAGAAGGTAAAATAAGTTCTTAACATTTTCAGGGAGAAAAGGTTGTAGTGCTGGAGGATTTGGCTGCCAGGTTTAAACTGAAGACTCAGGACGCTATTAACAGAGTTACAGATCTACAAAAAGATGGAGTACTCACAGGTATGAATAAATTTATTTGTGACTGATTATAATCATTGTTACATTTTTGTATTTTTGTTGAGTGGAAGGCATTTGCCTGGAAAAAAATAGAGCAGTGTTAGAAAAAAGGATTAAAATACTAAGAATGGCAGTGGCATTGACCCATTCAATATATATATATTCCATACTAAATAGCATCATTAAATCGGCACCATCGTACTGCCTCAAAACATTCAGAACGGTTCCCCACCACATCATACATATAAGTAAAGAGTTCTTAACTTGATTTGTCTTCTAAACAATTCAAATTCACTTTCTAAACAGTGTTTTCACCTGTATCTATTCCTATATGGCCACTGTCCACACACTCAATTCATGCTATCTCTAACATTGTGCTTACTTAGTAATGACTGAGAGAGCTGTCTTGCTCTTTGTGCACTGTCTACTGGCCTTGTTGTACCTGGTGCTTTTCTCAAGTTCAAGTCTTTGTCATGTCTGGTTTCAAAATTAGCATTTCTGAATACAGTTCTGTATTTGACCTTTATTGATTAGGTGTGGCATATTTAAACACAAATAATATATGCTGTATAAACAATGGCTTGGATATAATAATAAAAAGAATCTGATAAACTTTATTTCTACTTAATGAAAGCACATTAATGTTGTGGGTAACAAGAGTACTGTATAGTTGTATGCTGTATTTGTAAACTGATTGATGTAGCTCATTAATATTTAAGCCACTTAAAAATTTTTGTCTCAGTCTTTGCACTTGCACTGTCTCCCCTGGGTATTCTTTGTGAGCAGGGCTTCAGGTGCAGATACAAATTTTATCTGCCAGCATCATCACTTCCCTGCCACGATCACTGGTTGGGGAGTGATGATATTCTTTTTGTCTTTTCTCCATATTATAATGCCTCTTATTGCTCCTGCATGATATAACCAGACTACTTTTGATGCTGGTAAAAAAAAAATTATGCTAAAATAATTTAATATATAAAGAATAATTCCTAACCTTTCACACCTCACTGGCAGTCTCTTCACTCCCAGCCTCTGTCACTTTCCCACATCAATAATAACTCTTTGTTATTATTGATGATGCCTCTCTTGCCCCTGCCTATTCTTGCCAGACTACTCTTGTGGCAGACATTGTTTGCTCTCAAAGGATTAATATAAAATACAAATTAATAAAAACCATTTACTAAATACCACCAGCAATTAGGAAAAAGATCACATGGTGGGAATGTGTTCAGTGTGGTAGCATTGGACTATTCTCAGAAAATACTATAAACAGTATTGTATCAATTATACAGTACTACTGTATAAGTTTAATAAAAGATTTATAAACAAAAGCCTATTATCAAAAATAAGGGAAAAATATATGTAATAATTAAGATTTCACTGTGGCCAATCAAGAAACTTGACCTAAATAACCAAAAATCTAAATTTTAGGTTGATGGTCAATATTTAAATCAATGTCTTAAAGGGATCAATATATTGAGGCTAAAATTTTGTAGGCACCACCATTATTTCAGGTTATTGAAATGAATTTGTAAAGAAATTGACATTTTATTAATAAAATGAGATGGGAAAAGGGGCGTGTGTATTATGTGGGACTGCAGAGTTGATCAGGTATATCAGGTACCTGTATAGGGTTACAGAGCAGGTTAAAATAAATGAATTTTTTCTTTGAGCAGATGGCATAGTAATGGCAATTAGTGCATACGAGGAATAGAATCAGCTTGAAGATGTTGTGTAAATATGGTTGCTTGATGCCATTTTATACATGTATACTGTGCAGTGTAGTTTTCAGTGCGTTGCATTTTGTCTTGACATTAATATTTTTTCATCCATTGCAGGTGTGATTGATGACCGAGGTAAATTCATTTACATAAGCAAAGAAGAACTTGAGGGTGTGGCCAAGTTTATCAGACAGCGTGGCAGAGTTTCCATTGCTGAGCTTGCAGAAGCCTCTAACACGCTCATAACTCTCACCCCAGAGATTTCAGTTGCAAGCTAAGATTGCTGTACTGTACTGTATTATGTACAGTAATGCTGTTTCTGCATATGAGGAACTGTTTTATTATAATGTACTGTATGTATAGATTATTTTTTTGTTTGTATTTTCAGTAATATAGAACATTATGAACTTGTTATTCTTTCTATACTATAAATTGTGTACCTAGCAAAGTGCTGTATGTTGTACGTTGCACTGTGCAGGTATGTTTATTTTTTGTGTAGTTTAATTTCACAGGCTTGTTCAATTGGGGTACAAATTTATGGTATTCTACTCTTGAAGGGATATGAAGAATGTACAGTACTCTACAGCCCTCAACAAAAATATCAGTAGACTGAATGGGATATTTTTTCTGAAGAGGTAAATTTTATTACTTTCTCGTCTATTTAGTGATTTTGTTTAATAAAATTCCATGTCTCGAATATAATTTATTTACATTTTTGTCTTAAGAAGGTTGATATATTTTACACAGAAGAAGCAAAAATGCTTGTGTAGTGCCTTTAAAGAGAAGCCATCTTTTGCTGCTACAAATCTTATCCGAGGGCTACGATCTCTAATGGACTCAACCAGGATAGAAGCCCTGACGGCCACCATCTCCAGTGACCTGGCCTCGACCAGGATAGGCATCCCTAAGTGCCACCATCTTTAGTGGCCTCGATCAGGTTTGGTAGCCCCGAGGACCACCATCTCTAGTGGCCTCGACCAAGACAGGAAGCTAGCGGCTTGTCAAAGGTCCACCCATCATTATTCCTGAGATTTTCCCCATTTGTAAATTTTAAGTTTCTTTTTATGTTTAATATTTGTTCAAGCATTATTATTATTACCCTATTTCATTTGGTAGAAAGATACTGGCCCTGAAGAAATAGGAAAACAATGCAGTACAGCACTGGTACAGGAAAAGAATGTTAAAGGTTCTTGGACAGCCCAACTTATTTGCCGCTCACAGGATGAGTATGGGGTGCACAATAAACTACTGCTCACAGGATGAGTATGGGGTGCACAATAGTTTATTGTATCCCATATTCATCCTGTGAGTGGTAGTTTATTGTACCCCATACTTGTGCTGTGAGCAGTAGTTTACTGCCAGAGGATGAATATGGAGTGCACAATAAACTACTGCTCACAGCATGAGCATGGGTTGCACAATAAACTACCGCTCACAAGTTGAGTATGGAGCTGAACATTGCTGGCGACAATTAACACAATCATGGTGTAGGCTGAATTATGGCGCTTGTCCAGCCTTGACACAGCCTAAGTGTCATTAAAAAATCTTCAAACGACCCTCCTGTCGTCTGTCAACTATTGTGGTATCGATCCGGATGTCACCTAAATTATCATGTAATTAAAATATTGTCATTTGGCCCTCGTGTCACTTTACCATGGTGCTAGTTAACCGTCATGTACTCACCTAGTTGTGCTTGCAGGGCTTGAGCTTTGGCTCTTTGGTCCAGCCTCTCAACTGTCAATCAGCTGGTGTACAGATTCAAATCTACATTTTAAAATGTGTATGGAGTCTGCCTCCACCACATCAATGCCTAGTACATTCCATCTATTAACTACTCTGACACTGAAAAAATTATTTAAATGTCTCTGTGGCTCATTTGGGCACTAAGTTTCCACCTGTGTTCCCTTGTTCGTGTTCCACCCGTGCTAAATAGTTTGTCTTTGTCTACCCTGTCATTTTCCCTTGAGAATTTTGTAGGTGGTTATGTCTTCCCTTACTCTTCTGTCTTCCAGCGACAAGAGGTTTTGCTCCCGTATCCTTTCCTCATAGCTCATACCTCTCAGTTCTGATATTTGTCTGGTGGCATACTTATGAATCTTCTCAAGTGTAGTCCTGTGCTTTACTAGGTATGGACTCCAGGCTGGAACTGCATACTCCAGGATTGGTCTGACATAAGTGGTATACAAGGTCCTGAACAATTCTTTACACAAGTTTCTAAAGTCAGTTCTTATGTTGGCCAGTCTAGCATATGCCGCTGATGATATCTTTTGATGTAGGCCTCTGGGTAAAAGTTCGGTGTGATATCAACCCCCAGATCTTTCTCTCTATTTGAGAAAGAAAATGTCACTACCATGGTACTAGTTAACCATTGTGACAATCGACCATTATTTTGGGGTCTTGTAGTATAATTAGCTTCGTTCTCGACTCACAATCGGGAATACCGGGCTCGATGTTCATGTGGGGACAAATAGTTGGGCATGTTTCCTTTCGCCTAATGGTGCTGTTCGTCCAGCAGTAAACAGATACCCGGGAGTTAGGCAACTGTTGTGGGGCTGCATCCTGGGGAGCATCAGTAGTTCGACCTTTGGGGGACCTCGATACAAGCTTAAAGTATGTGTATATAAACAGGATTCCTGTCCCCCAACAAAAATAAATTATTATTATTTTTATATTAAATCGACCAGCTCACCAGGGCGCCCACTGACCACGAGTCACTCACGTGGAAAATTTATAACCATAAATTTCAATTTTGGGGGAATATTTTTTTATCGAAAGTGAACGAGCTTGAGAAGATGGCTACCCACCCACGGGTGGCAAGGCTACCCACAGATTAAAAAAAAAGGTAGGAAATGGGGAAATAATAATAAGAAAATAAAGAACGGAAGGGAGAAGAAGAATTGGCCACTGTTTCATGTGTTGAAAGAAGGGGGTCGGGTTTGGCAGGAATGGGAACCCCGTGGAAGCGGAAATTCAATTTACAACTTTGCACCTTGGTCCCTCGTCGTGGGTATTGTGTCAGTCCCGCGGTGTGCCAGACGGGCTCCGGGACGGGGTGCTCCAAGGTCCGGTCCCCACCCTCTCCAACACTTCCAACTCCTCCACGCTTCCCCATCTTCCTCATCTCTCCAGCTTCCTCCTCTTCTACTCCTTGACCTCCTTTCCCCACGCCTCATTCCTCTCTCCCATGCACCCTCTTCTACGCGTCTTCCGCGCTGCTGCCTCAATTTCCCCGCCTCCTATCTCCCCCACCACCTCTTCCTCGCATCCTTCTTCCCATTTTCTTTCCCTCTCCTCCACCCCTTTCTTCCTTCCTCGTTTCCTCTCTACGTACTCCTCTCCATCTCCTTCACTCCTCCTCCTCTCAACCGCACGAAATCAGCTCAGAAAAGAGGAGAGTTGTAGCTGAGTGGTAAAGTTTATTCTTGAACTCCACGAGTCTACTCGTCCAGGACACTGTAGTCCCATCTGTCCAAATTTCAACATGTCTTTATTTAATTTAACGTGATAATTCACGCCAGGGTCAAAGATGACTTCTGCTGGTGAGCTGAAGTGCCGTCACTGAGTATAATTAGTCTTGATCTTGGCTTCTCCAGTTGCTGAAAGATAACTTGGAAGCCTGTTGGGCTTATAGTACTGATGACCTTTCTCAGGAAGCAACCCACAACAGTTGCCTAGTTCCCGGGAATCTGTTTACTGCTAGATGAATAGACATATTAGATAAAAAGAAATGTACTCAACCGTCTTTGTCCCGTCTGGGAATCGAACCTATGATCTTTGGTTGTGAGCCGAGAACGTAGACTACTGCGCTATCTTTTTTTGTGTGTGTGGCGGTGAGGAAAGGTTTTGCTCTTTAAATGGTGCTACATAGCCTTCCCGGCTTGGTGCCTTTGATAATTACTTACTTTGCTCTGTAAGGATCTCACTCTTGTTACCTGTAATGCCTTCTTTGATAATTACTTGTTACCTGTAATGACTATATCTAAACTCTTGGCATTTCAATAACAATTACAAATATGGTGATAATTTTTTATTTTCTAGATGTGAAATCAATTAATAAAAATCATTTCTATACTTCTGTGTATAGAAATCTTCAATTTCTTTTGTTCGTGATTTGTTTACAAATAATTCATTTAGAACTTTGGTGAGCGGATATATTCACTCTTGAATTATACTTGGTATAATTGTCATTGACTCTGAAGTAAGATATATTCGTTCAAATTACATATTAATATTTTGTTGTCAAACAATACTTCCTATGTTCGCATATTATCCTTCATCCTTGACATGGTCATCAATTCAGAGAAATATATACATATGTACAATATAAATACTGTATATCTTGGTTTGGCTACGGGCTCACCATAGCCCGTGCTACGTGGAACTTTTTGTTCCAGGTACCGAATCTTTAACAACAACAACAACAACTTGGTTTGGGAAATGGAAATGAGCGCCAGTGCAGTACGACAGTTTGGGTTGTGCGCGCCCCCGGGTGCACGCTGCCATCCTACCAAGAGGCCACTGTGACAATAACTGTTTATTTACGAATATTGGGCGAGAGGTAATTTTTCTAAGAAGGAATGCTATTAGTTTTGGAGTATTACTAATTATATCTTCCCAAGATGGTAACGGATTGAGTTTGTGGTTGATTATAAGTTTAAATTTCTTCTAAATTTCAGTGTATAAATTGCTATACTAGAGGAATACCACCTGTCAATTCTTCTCTATATATCAATGACTACGGGATATTTACGTCTGTCCGACGTGATTTATGTATTAGATTAGCAATTTAAAAGCACTACAATCACCTTCTGTGGTTGATTGTTCAATTAATCACTGAACTAGATGGTTTAACAGATCTCCAACCCGGTCCATGGAGGACAGAAAAAATGTATATGATAATTTACTTTTATCAGGGGACAGGAAGCCAGAGTGTATTCATACACGTTTTGGCTTATATCGAGGTTCCCCCCCACCAAAGGCCGAATTACTGAACCCGCCCAGAATGAAACCCCACAACAAAGTGACTAACTCCTGACTATACCTTCTCACTGCTAGGTGAAAGGAAATGTGCCCAACCATTTCTGTCCCACCCGGGATTCGAACTCAGAATTCTCGATTGTGCGTCGTGAACGAACCCGACTGCACTACCGGGACCCAATTGAGAGAGAGAGAGAAGATTAAGCCACCCAAAAGGTGGCATGGGCATGAATAGTCCATAAGTGGTGGCCCTTTTGAGCCATTTCCAGTATCAATAGATGATACTTTAGTCTCCGTGGTGTAGTGGTAAGACACTCGCCTGGCGTTCCGCGAGCGCTATGTCATGGGTTCGTATCCTGGCCGGGGAGGATTTACTGGGCGCAATTCCTTAACTGTAGCCTCTGTTTAACGCAACAGTAAAATGTGTACTTGGTTGTAACAACGATTCTTCGCGGCGGGGATCGTATTCCAGGGACCTGCCCGAAACGCTACGCGTACTAGTGGCTGTACAAGAATGTAACAACTCTTGTATATATCTCAAAAAAAAAAAAATGATACTGGAGATCTGTGAAGGTGCGACTGCACCCTGCGTGACGGGAGATGTCTCCCGTGTTTTAAACAGATGAAGAAGATGAAGATGAAGCCACCCAAAAGATGGCACGGGCATGAATAGCTCGTAAGTGGTGGCCCTTTCGAGCCATCACCAGTATCAAGAGCTGATACTGGAGATCTGTGGAGGTGCAAGTGCACTCTGCGTGACGGGAGATGTCTCCCATGAATGTGTCCAAGATGACGATTAAACCATCGAAAAGGTGGCACGGGCATGAATAGCCCGTAAGTGGTGGCCCTTTTGATCCATTACCAGTATCAAGAGCTGATACTGGGCAAGAGGACTTGAACACGTTGCAGAGATGCTCGGAGAAATGGCTACTTGAGTTCAACACGAGTAAGTGTAAAATTATGGAAATGGGGCTAGGTGACAGGAGACCAAAGGGACAGTACACAATGAAGGAAAACTACCTGTGATGATTCGAGAAAGATGCCTGGGAGTGAACGTAATACCAAATCTAGCTCCTGAGACACATATAAATAGGATAACGACAGCAGCGTACTCTACAGTAGCTAAGGTTAGAATGTCATTTAGAAACCTAAGTAAGGAGGCATTCAGAGCAATTTACACTGCCTACATGAGCCCAGTCTTGGAGTATGCCGCCCCATCATGGAACCCCACCTGAAGAAACACGTAAGGAGACTGGAGAGGGAGGGGAATTATCAGGGGGAAGGTGCCAAGTCATTACGAATATATAACACGGGGGGGGGGGAGGGAGGGGTCAGGATAAGGATTTGGGATGGGACGGGGGGAAGGAATGGTGTCCAAACACTTGGACGGTCGGGGATTGAACGCCGACCTGCATGAAGGGAGACCGTCGCTCTACCGTCCAGCCCAAGTGGTTGAGAGGGAGAGGGGGGGGGGTGGGGGGGGAAGAGCGGAGCTTAATCGATCCATACCGGCACCTTCACAGTTCAAACTTGGCGCTTTGAATGTGTGTACGACCAGTGTCGGTGAGCGGGTTGTCCCAGCAGGTGTGAGCGGTGACAGGAGCACCAGACAGCCATGGTCATCACACCTCGTGCACGCCAGCTAAAGCTCTCACTAAGTCAAAATTGTAAACAGGAACCCCGGAACTCTACTCACAGAAATACTAAGAGTCCAACCAATTACAACAATGATTGTAAGAGTCAAGTCCTTAGTATAATTAGTGATCATGTTGTGTGTAGGAATTACAATATGTATAACGCGAGCTTCAGGACAAAAGGATGCGGGAGTTTCAGTCTCCAAGAGCTACTGCCAACCGAGTCCTTTTTCTTCTCGTGTGGCCTTACAAAACCCTTGGAGTCTTTGCTGCTATCAGGAGCCCCAGGACTCCTTGTATGGGAGTCCTAGCCTATTAAAAGCACCCTCTCCACCTTGTGTCTCATCCCTCATTATCCACTCCTGCTTTCTAGCCCCCCCCCCCCTGCCTCTTCACTGCCCCTACCTCTCCCCCAACACTACCGCCTAGGATCCCCTTTACACCCCCTACACCCCATCACCAGCGTCATCCACCGCCAAGATAAAGCTCCAAGGATCTACTCTCAAGGGCAAAGCAAGTGAGGAAATCTAAATATTGATGCACTGATACACCAGGATGGGTGAGTTGACCACACCACACACTAGAAGGTGAAGGGACGACGACGTTTCGGTCTGTCTTGGACCATTCTCAAGTCGATTGTGAGGCACACTAGAAGGTGAAGGGACGACGACGTTTCGGTCCGTCCTGGACCATTCTCAAGTCGATTGTCACACTCGACTTGAGAATGGTCCAGGACGGACCGAAACGTCGTCGTCCCTTCACCTTCTAGTGTGTGGTCTGGTCAACATACTTTAGCCACGTTATTGTGACTCCTCGCCTGCAGGATGGGTGAGAATAGGGTGGCTGCGGGGGTAAAGGGTGAGAATGGGGTTGGCGTGGGTTTATCTTCTTGGGGTTGAGACGGGGCAGACGCGGAGGTGTCAGTATGACTAGTAAAGACGAAAGCGGATGAGTAGGCAAGACTGAATGTGGTTACTATGGAACGTTTTGCGTCCTAGCCAGGGACGATTGACTGGGCAACAATCCATAACTTCGCTCCTGTTCACTCATCAGTAATTGAATACCTGGTTGCTAACCGACTGCTAGGTCGTGTTCCAGAGGAACCTAGTAGGGCAAGGCTTAGCACGAGCCATGGAAAGGGAAAACTCTCCTCCTTCTAACAGAAGTCGTCTGCTCCTATACCCACCTGTGTAAAAACAAGTGGATTGGGGACTTAGACTGTTGATAAAGGAAGAGGGGGTGAGGGAGGGAGGGACGCAGGACCAAGGTATGCGCCATGCTCCACATCGTCCCTTGCCATGGTTGGGTAATTTGTTAGAATTGTAATTGGTGTTGTTTTGGTAGGGTGACGTTTTGTAAGTCTTCCCCTCACTTCCCCTCTCACACACCACATGCTACGGCCCCACGGCCTGGTCACACCTCGGTACAACCACCACCACCACCGTTATCACTACCTTCATCACCATCACCACCATTATCTCTACCTTCATCACCATCATCACCACCACCAGCATCACCACCACACTATCATCACCACCATACTATCATCACCACCACACTATCATCACCACCACACTATCATCACCACTATTACCACAATTATCACCACTATTACCACAATTATCACCACTATTACCACAATTATCACCACCATCACTACTACATCATCATCATCATCATCATCATCATCATCATCATCATCATCATCATCATCATCATCATCATCATCATCATCATCATCATCATCACTATCGCAGCACCGCAAACTGTATAATTGTTACATAAAGACCTTGACAAACTCCTGGAACAGGCAGACAAGTGGCTGTTAAGAGTTCATCTCAGACCAGAAGAAATCTATACTTCAAAAGGAAAGACATGTGTAAGAAGTCGTGGAAGCCTACTCCATCCCACAGCTTTAAAGCTAACTACGGAGGAGTGAAGATTAGCTCCCAACCCCGCCTCCTCGCCTTGTAGTAAGTGTAAACTTGACTTACATTTGAATTTCTTATGAATCCTAAAAATTGAGAATGGAGGTGGCTTCCAAAACTTAAAATAAATATTTTTACTAAAAAATATACAGAGGAACGAGATACAGCGGTTAATTGATTGTCACAGAGTATGTTCATTTATTAAAGCTACTAATACACATTTGGTGCTTCGGGCGTTCTGTTTGTCTACCACTCGTACACGGTAAACGTATTTCTGTACATTATTTCGACTCATTTGTGTTTCCAACTTCCAATTATGTCTTCTCCTCCAACTGTCTCTCAAATAGGCTGTCCTTTTCTACCTTGTCTATTCACCACAGTATCCTGTATGTTGCGATCATGTCCCATCTGTTTCTTTTGTCTTCTGGGGTTGTGAAGTCAAGCTCCCTTAACCTATCGTCACTGATTAACTCTCTAACCTCTAGCACTAATCTTCTTGTAAACATTCGTATTTTTCGACGGTAGCTTTATGCTCGCAAGGTGCGGATTCCTGTCCGGTGCTGCATTTCCAGTATTGGTCTAGTAAAGGTTGAACGAAAGATTAGTTGGTCTTGAAAGAGTCCTGGTTTGCGTTTCTAAACGACCTTGTTATAGTTGCCAGCGTTCCATATGCTGTTTGTGTGTCCGCTGACAGTCTTGGGACTATATGCGATACTATTTTTTTTGGGCCTGATTCCTGTAGTGTCCTCCCCCTTAATAGTGTACATGCCCCCCCCCCCCTCCCTCCTTTCCGATCTTCGTTACCTTATACTTGTTTTGGACAGTGGTGGTGGCGCCATGTGGTGGGCTGCGGCGGGTGGTGGTGGTGGTAGTGGTGGTGGATGTGGTGATGGTAGTGGTGATGGTAGTGGTAGTGGTGGTGGTCTGCGGCGGGTGGTGGTGGTAGCGGCGGGTGATGGTGGTGGTGGAGGTGGTGGTAGTGGCGGGTGGTGGTGGTGGTGGTGGTGGCGGGTGGCTGTGTCGGGAGACTCCTGCAGTATCAGCCGTGGACCAGGTAGGGCGTGCTGGTTTCTGTGCCACGCTCTCACACCGGCTCTCTCTCATTCTCTCTCTCTCTCACACCTCTGCTCTCTCTCACTCGTCTATCTCTCTCACCCCCCCTCCCCCTCTCTCTCTCTCTCCCCCTCTTTGTATCTTCCTCAGTGGGAGACAAATGTCACCTGTGTTATATCTCCAGGTTACCTCATTGTCTCCTACAAGAAGAGCAATGATTTAATTTTGTTCCCGACAATTACCCAGGATGGTAGACGCTCGCAAGCCCTGCACACAGCCAGTGATCTTCCAGTGTGACAATATGACCATTTTTTCTGAAAACTCCATAAATGTTACGGAAAAAAGCATTTGAAATGAGTGGCAGTCATTCCATCAGACCGGTTGAATAAGACGTTCGTCCCTAAAGGTGTATTGAGAAAAATGTGAAGTGAATTGAAGTGAAAATGTTGTTGTTGTGCAAATACAGAAAATCGAGAGATGCGGTGTTAAGTGACTGTTGGAACACCTGGTGACAGAAGGTCATGACCTCTCCTTAGTGGTGTCACGGAGCAGCTGACTAGGTCAGAAGAGTCGGCTGCTCACCTCTTTAAGAGGACGTGCAGTGTTGGGGTGGGAGGATAGGTGGGTGTAGGGAGCCAGTGATGGCAGGTGTGAGTGGGAGGGAGAGGACGACAAGTGTGTGTGTGTGTAGGAGGCGGCGAGGGGAGACTGGTGTGGGATAGGTGTGTGGGAGGGAGGCTATGGTGCAGAAAAGACACACATTTAAATACACAAACCCACACAGCGCGTTCGGGGGTTTGTGAGTCCATGGACCTGGTTCAGTTCCCGGCCAAGATAGATGGACAGAGTTTCTTTCAACTAATACCTCTGTTGATCTAGAGTAGATACCTGGGTGTTAGTCAGCTGTTGTGGACTGCATCCTGGGAATGTGTGTGTTTGTGCACTCACCTATTTCTGCTTGCAGGCTTTAGCTCTCGGACTCTGTCTTTCTAGCCACTGGTTATGTAATGGAATGACTCGTTTTATTTCTGTATCATAATTACTTTTGAAATTATGACGTTTCTACAGTTCGTTTCTACAACCTACTAATTTAGCTGATTCCATTTTCCACTTCACTTATGCTAAAATAAAACTCTACGACTAATTTGAGTCTCAAGCTTCCATCCCTGGCCTTTTGTTCCATTGGTATTCATGCAGAACATCTCCTTTTCTACTGTCAACCCCCTGAGTATTTTATGTTTTAATCATATCTCCTTTTTTCCGTTTTTCTTGCGATGTCAGGTCTAGTTGTTTCTCTCTTCGTAACCCATCCATTGCAATTCCGGGACGAGCCTCTTTTGCCAACCTCTGAACCCTTTCCAGTTTCCTTAGATTTTTTAGATGGGGGGTACTAGGGATGGGCGACATACTGTACAACTAGTCTCACATATTAGGTGTATAGCACTCTAAAGACGTCTTTATTTATGTTTCTGAAGGTTGTTGAAACTTTTACCATTGTAAAGCATTCTGCTAAAGTTATCCTCTTTACTATTGGAAAGTTACTATTACTGTTCTTATGGAGTTAAACACAGAAATCACAATTGCGTGATGCATCACATTTGACCATGTCGTAGCTCAGTCGATTAAGGCTCTGGGATGCTCTCGGACGCAGGTTCGAATCCTCGTCACGGCCCTTGTGGATTTGTTCTTATGGGGTTAAGCTTAATGTTATAATCACTCTCAGGTGTTTTCTCTAGTGTTACAGGAAGATAGTTTCCCTCCTCATTGTGTATCTTCCTTCTGATCTGCTGCCACCTGTTCCCATTACATCACCTTACACATGCTTCTGTTGAACTCTGTTATCCCTCGGACCAATTGTGCAGTTTGTCTAAGTCATCTTGGAGTATCTTGTAATTGTCATCTGTCTCGACTCTTCTCATTAACTGTGTCACTCATTAAGCTTTTACCTGTTGTGTTATCTTGTACGTGTTGTGTTATCTTGTAAGTGTTGCGTTATCTTTTATCTGTTGTGTTATCTTTTACGTGTTGTGTTATCTTGTACGTGTTGTGTTACCTTGTACGTGTGTGTTATCTTGTACGTGTTGTGTTATCTTGTATGTGTTGTGTTATCTTGAACTTGTGTTATATTTTACGTGTTGTTATCTTGAACTTCTGTTACCTTGTACGTGTTGTGTTATCTTGTATGTGTTGTGTTATCTTGTACTTGTTGTGTTACCTTGTACGCGTTGTGTTATCTTGTACGTGTTGTGTTATCTTGTACGTGATGTGTTATCTTGTACGTGTTGTGCTATCTTGTACGTGTTGTGTTATCTTTTACGTGTGTGTTATCTTGTCCGAGTTGTGTTACCTTGTACGTGTTGTGTTATCTTGTACGTGTTGTGTTATCTTGTACATGTCGTGTTATCTCGTACGTGTTGTGTTATCTTGTACGTGTTGTGATATCTTGTACACGATGTGTTATCTTGTACGTGTTGTGTTATCTTTTACGTGTTGTGTTATCTTGTCCGTGTTGTGTTATCCTGTACGTGTTGTGTTATCTTTTACGTGTTGTGTTATCTTGTACGTGTTGTGTTACCTTGTACGTGTTGTGTTACCTTGTACGTGTTGTGTTATCTTGTACGTGTTGTGTTATCTTATACGTGCTGTGTTCAGCAGTTCCTCTCCAGAACTTCCTCTAAATTTCCCTTTCACCTGGGTTCTAGGAGACTCGAACTGTGGCCCCCACGCCTGTGTGAGGCCCAAGCAGCTCTATCGACCGAGCTATTTCCTCTAATTTTGCTTCCCACGTTGTGTGTGTATGACAAAGAGTGCTGGGTAGACGGGACACCACGAGTGTAGCTCTCATCCTGTAACTACACTTAGGTAATTACACACACCACAGTTTCAAGTGGAGATATGATAGAGCCCAGTAGGCTCAGGAACCTGTACACCAGTTGATTGACAGTTGAAAGGCGGGACCAAAGAGCCAGAGCTCAACCCCCGCTAGGCCAAATAGGTGAGTACACACACACACTCTGGCAATAAAGATAGACTAAGTATTTACGTGTCAACGAGTCATAACAGACAAATGGTCATTAAAAAGGAAACAGCGCTGTATTGTCCTTCGCTCGGCCGAGAGCCCCACAAAAGCTTAACATTTACAAATAAAGGCCACACCAGCCAATCTATTTTGATGCTTTCAATGTAGTTAATTTATGCGCTTGTTATATTCGTGCTCATATTCCCCCCCCCCCCTCCTCCTCCTCCTCCCTGCTAGCAGGTGATATATTAATAATAGTTGGAACAAGTGATGTATACATATACATTAAATACATATGGTGGTAGAAGATACTATCCTAGTGTATACCAGGGGTCAAAATGGATCCCTCGAATGCCATCTGTTCTTTTCTCTGAGACTAATTAAGGATCCTCACATAACCAGCGTCTGGTTGGTTATATGAGGACCACGTTTCGGTCCAGGACAGACCGAAACGTGGTCACTTTCCATTGTGTCACTAGATAGATTGGGCGGCAGTAAGGGCGTGTTTACATCAGGGTGTGGTAAGAGGGGAAGATAGTAACTATGTTGGAGGAACTTGGCTGCGAGCTGACTTAACAATAATTCTCCAGACTAAAGACACTAAGACACAATTAACCGTCAACAATGTGATGTATCTGTGAGAGAACATTGTGTGTGACTGAGCAGCTCAGGGGTGGCAGTTCGATCCCATTGCACAACGGCGATGCTCACTCGATCTAAAGCTTGGCTTAGTGCAATATTTTATAATTGGTTTTATCAGCATCCGTCGGGTGAGTATTGTGGCTCTGGTGACGGCTGAGTCGAGTTCCCGTCTGTGCAAGGTGAATCACACTGGGGTGAGGATGGGTTACAATCCGTCTCAAGATGTGACGGGTGACAGTGCGTTCAGCTGTCTACCACCATACAACCCTAGACCAGCCTGAGTAACCTGTCGACGCTGAAGGCGGTAACCCGGCCTCTCAATAGTACGTCTCATTTTGTACGTTAGGGTCTCAAACGTACACATTACAAACTACTAAGAAGAATAGCGGCTCACAAACATCCACGTTTTCTATCCATCGGTAGATTAGGTTTGGTGGGTTGCTTGGGTTTGTACGTTTTTGGCTAGGTTACTACTTTGTATTTTGCACGTAGTGGCAAATCAAGAGACGGAGCTGCTTCGCCAACCATTATACAGCCAGGCTTTACTACCTCACATCTTTCTTACTGTCATTACCCTAATTTCCCACTGGACGAAAACAATTCCCCACAAACAGCTGCTGAGTTTGTATCCGTCGCTCTGTCCGAGGTCTGGAAGTCGTTATATAGCCTATCAAAACTTGTCCGGATTCCTGCATTTGTTATTGATATTAATGCCAAAAATACTGACGCTAAATTTTGTCTCATTAAATTTACGTGCACTATTTCCGTCAAATAGATTTGTCAAACCAATTAGCACACGCTTATCTGTGCCAAGCTGAAGGCGCAATGATGGGAACTTAAATGCCAAAGATTACTTGCGCCAACTTACACGTATCAAACTACGTGCACCATACAAACTTATACCAAGCTAATTACACCCAAATTGTCATCCAAAGCGCATGCGTCAGTATTATTTGTATCGAAATCTGGACTACAATCTCGTGGTATTGGAGGAGGGGACAGGGGCAGGAGGGCATGGGGTACACGAGGATACGTAGGACATGGGGAAATTGGGAGAGATTTTATACACCATTTGCTATACCTCGCAACCCAGCCCCAAACCTATGCTATACTGTGTATAGTTTTGTATGTGCAGTCAATTATATATGTTAAGAGATACCTCTCAGTATTACCAACAGATATCCCCCCACGACATCCCATACCCCGCCGTGATTTTCAAAGTGTGTCAATATTTCTTTATCCTTGCTTATCTCTACCGCATTTCGACCCGACTGCGCTGTATTTTATATATAATTTCAACCTTGATCACGCTTTCCCTCCGCCAAATTTATTATCTTCGCGAAAGTTGTGCGCGACGTGGTGGGGCCTCGCGAAAAGTTGAGGCGGGTGTAAAAAGATTTAATAAATTAATTAAAGATGCCAACACTAGGCAGCGGAAGAACATGTCTCCTTCCGCCCCTCGTTACCAACTAATTGGTCCACAACACCATGTCGCTCCCACTCCTTTCCTACCTTTCTTTTTGACGAATAATAATACTGTCTGAAACTAGTTGAATCAATAACTTATACCAGTCCATTAGACTTAGAGGAAAACAAATATGTTTTTATCTTATATGTATATATATATATATATATATATATATATATATATATATATATATATATATATATATATATATATATATATATATATATATATATATATATGCGAACAAGCCTGAATGGTCCCCAGGACAATATGCAACTGAAAACTCACACCCCAGAAGTGACTCGAACCCATACTCCCAGATGCCACGCAACTGGTATGTACAAGATGCCTTAATCCACTTGACCATCACGACCGGACAAAATGAGGTGATAGCCGAGGCTATTTGAACCACCCCACCGCCGGCACTCGGATAGTAATCTTGGGCATAGCATTTTACCAAATCACCTCATTCTTTGGGGCACACGTGAGGAACACAAATGCGAAATTTGTGTTCGCATTTGTGTTCCTCACGTGTGCCCCAAAGAATGAGGTGATTTGGTAAAATGCTATGCCCAAGAATACTATCCGAGTGCCGGCGGTGGGGTGGTTCAAATAGCCTCGGCTATCACCTCATTTTGTCCGGTCGTGATGGTCAAGTGGATTAAGGCGTCTTGTACATACTAGTTGCGTGGCATCTGGGAGTATGGGTTCGAGTCACTTCTGGGGTGTGAGTTTTCAGTTATATATATATATATATATATATATATATATATATATATATATATATATATATATATATATATATATATATATATAATAAAGTTTGTGAGGGTACCACCTCTGGTGCCAATGTGGGGACCCATAGCCTCGGAGAAGAAAATAAAAAGTATTCAGAGGAGACCTTGTGGTTTCTCACTGAACACTAATATTATCTTCTACCACCCCCATTCTTTTGTATGTACACATATATATTTACTTTATTTGAACTTTGTTACAAATATATATATATATATATATATATATATATATATATATATATATATATATATATATATATATATATATATATATATATATATGTATATGTGTGTGTGTGTGTGTATGTTATGTGTATGCGTAAATCACTAACATTAACACGTGATGAAAAATGTGACAGTGTCAGACCACGGAGGAAGAATTGAAACAGGAATTTCCTTAAGTACTTTCGTATATTAATGCATCTTCAGAAGTACATTTCCTTCTGAAGATGCATTAATATACGAAAGTACTTAAGGAAAATCCTGTTTCAATTCTTCCTCCGTGGTATGACACTGTCACATATGTGTGTGGGGGGGGGGGAGGGGGGGGGGGCGGAGATGGGAGTTTCACCAATATTCATGACTCGTGACAATGACCTGACCTATTGACGTTCAGGCGCCTGATAAGGGTCGGGAGGTGAAGCGAATGTGAAGGTTTGCAGAGAAGCGAAAAAAAAAGCATCGACCTTCCATTGCCCTCAACGGAGACGTTATACAATAAACTAGTTTTTTGTTTAAATAAAATTAGTAATAGTAATGGTAGTATTAGTTATAAAAACTACCATTACAGTTTATACTTCAGAAAATGGGCCTATGCTCTTTCATTACACTAATGGTAATGTGACCAAATTGTGACTTTTTGTAAATATTAAATAACATTTGGCGTGCTGTGAGGGTTTAAGTGATTACTCTGCTCTGGGTGCCAATATTCACCTAGAGAGTGAAGGCAGCACTCACCTCACCTGATAGTTACGAGGGCCGGGGACACGCGCTACAAATTGAGTTATTTGGGAGAGTCGGCATCTCTAGCCAATAGTGTGGTTCCTGTTTAATGAAGAGGCGAGCATAAATGTACGGAAATAACTACAGATGGAAATACGCAGACGAGGAGCTTAGGTGATACTGACAATAGCAGTGATGTATTTATTCAACCCCTCCTCTCGAATAATACATCGTATTTTGACGTAAAAATCTCCACCGTCAAAATACAATGAACTATAAATCATAACGGCACGCTACATTGACGGACTGTCACATATTATCTTCCTGGGTCCTTGGTTAGGTTAGGTTCGGGTAATTTAGTACATTTCCGTGACAACTCGCACCAGTTCTCATCAACAAAGGCCAAATACTCGTTAATCCACCGCCATACCCTCTGTTTATCAGTGAAAAACATATACACACAACTCCAAACTGATGACGTATGAACTTATCTCGAGCAGCGCTTCGTTCACGTCCTCTGTTCGAATCCCACCTATCTAAATGCTTCACCCACGTGCTGCAAATACCAATAATGGCCAACGGAACCTAACCTAAGTTAGGCCTTTCTTTTCAACATATTCTAGTATGGAATAATGTTTATTTAAATTTGGGGTCGACCGCCGGCTGGACCAGCCTAGCCTGAGGACAGGTTCCAACTCTAGAGGACGGGCTGATTTATTACTGCAAATTTAACTAATCATGATAAAGAAAACATGTCTGGGGCTGGTTGAATGATTGTTGACATTCTTAAACATTCGCATGTAAGCGCGCGCGCGCGCACGCACACACACACACACATACACGCACATTTGAAAGTAGCGCCATTGTCAGAGAAGCAGGTGGACGTGAGGGCGGGTACAACACCTGCCCGCACGCCCACCTGCTACTGCCTGAGGGAGAATTTAAAGCAACAAGGAGGGAAAAGTGATGAGAATGGCGAGACCTTAGCAGAGGATCCCGAAGGTCAGTATAAGGTCATATCCTACTCATGATGTATATGAAGGATCTCCACAGGAAACTGACTCCGACCAATTTTGGTGATGATAAAGGACACGAGAAGGATGCACACTGAGGAAAACTGCAAAAAGCTACAGGAAGACCTTGACAAACTGAAGGAATGGTCCAACATGTGACTGGTAGAGTTTAACTCCAGTAGGTGCAGCCTAATGAAGGCTGGTGACAGGGACAAGAGGCTGCACATAAAGCATCAAATGTGAGGGAAAAAACCTCGTAGAATGTGCCCTAGGCCAATCACTCATGACCTGTCTCTTGCGACGTAAGAACAATAATATTAAGTCAAGACTGCAGGAAACTGCAGAAGGCGTATTGGGGCCATACGAGAAAGCTTCTATCCACGTTGCCAACAGCCGGATAATTTCAACAGCATGTGCAAAGTTGATGTACTTGAGTGCCTTCGCTAAGCTAAATAAAGTATGCAGGATTCTGTACACCGCGCCTGTCCGCGGTTCTGGAATATGTGACACCAGTATCGAGTCCTTATCTCATCAAACATGAAGCTAAGCTGAATAAACCCCCCCTAGGTAGATCCATGCCTGGGGAAGCAAGTCCTACCGTTACCTCCTCGTGGTGCTCCCTGGCTCATGCTAACGGAGGCAACGTACAATCATGAACGTTCCTTCAACTACACATCCACAACCAAAGAGCCAAAGTTTACCCCATAAGCACAACTAGATGAGTACATACACATGCCGCTGAAGAACCTATCTGGTTCCAATATCCGATCCTAAATAACTGGATTACCATGAGACGAGTCCCAGTATGAAGAGGTATGAGTTATGAGGGAAGACTGAAGGAACTAAACTAATCGGGGGACCTTTTTGTCACAAAATATTCTGGGGAATTGAGAAGGTAAAGAAGACTATTTGACACGGAACACAGTTAATTTGGCACAGGTGAGAACTGGGCACAGGTGAAACTCACTACCCGAGTGAGCCACACGGGGAACAACTTTGCTATTGTAGTAGATAAATGGAACAAATTAGGAAATGGATTGGCAGATGCAGACTTATCACACCTTGAAATGTAGATTGGACAGACCAAAGTATTCAGGAACCTGTCAGTTGAAGAGTGAGAGGCTGGACCCGTGAGCTAAAGCTCAGGCCCCACAGCCAGACCGTTCACTAGATTTGCCACCACGTTAACAATTAATAACTGTAAAATAAACTTTGGAGAATTAATTTTGAACTTCTTGTATTAAGAACATAAGAAATATTGAAAAGATTCTTGTAGAATCGCTGATTCCGCGCTTTCTAACGTATTCAATAACACACACACAATATATATATATATATATATATATATATATATATATATATATATATAATATCCTGTATACCTGTATAATCCTTCCATAGTGGGTACAGGTACTATCAATTTTGGAGATGTTGCAAGCCCTCCTGCTGTGTATCCGCGCTGGGGTATTGCAAGTCAATCATCACTACAGAACTTTTAAATACTTTGATATGTAATTGCGATTAAATCAATGATTGCGTCAGGAAATTATTGCTGAAGAATGCCATTGACGGAGTGACGGTCTATTAGGACGCGCGGCATAGGCTTTGAATGGTACGTTAACTGTTAGGTTAGGCTCTTTGACTCCTGGGATATTAACTAACTGTTTGTGTTGTTTTTTTTGTATTTCGGGTTGTAAGAGTTGCTACTGTTGGGTTTAGTATAAGGTCTTATAGAGAAAAAAATCCTTCTAGTTGTGAGGTAATAGTAATAATATGTAACTAGCCTAGTGTGGTGCCCCCCACATTGTGTATCTCTGATCAAGCCGTTCCTTATTGTGTTAGAAGTAGAACTGCAGGAATGCTGGTTCAGTATTTGGGGGTAAAACAACAACAGTTATTAATGACGTTATTGTTGTGTAGTTGTGGATACTCCAGGGTCAGTGACGACACTATAACGGTTCTGAGCTAAAGTGGGAGTGTTAGTTTTACGATGATTTGACTTCATTCTGTTTTATGTAGTAATATTTTCTTCTCTTCTTTGAACTGTTCTTCGTTGCTTCCCCTTCTGTCGGTACGCTTCCCTACCTACCCCTGTCTCTTCTTGTCTGGCCTACCTGCTTCTTCTTTACTGAGTGCCTGCCTTCCTCCCTGCCTCTCTTTCCCTGCTTGCCTTCCTCCATGCCTATTTTCACACGCTCCCCGTCATCCTCTGTCAGAAAAATGTAACTTTACTAACACTTTGTCAACCAGTGAAGAAGTTTTAAGTACGATTCCAATTTACAGAGAGAGTGAGACGTGGTGGGAGAGCACAACGGTGTGTGAGGCGACTCCCGACCACAGTTATTGATAGTGACGACGTGACTGTGTGTGTGTGTGTGTGTGTGTTTTATTCTTCTCTTATAGTTATGTCAGAGCTATATTACTCGGCTGTCGGGACTGAGAACAGTAATCAGCAGGAAGCTGGAAAGGCGGGACCCAAGAGCAGACGCTTGGTCCCGTAAACACAACGTTCTAAGTACTATCAGTAATATCCAGGTTTTCGACACCTGTTACCCCCTGCATCAACATTTGTTCCTAGTTGCTAGGCGACACCTGTTCACAAGGGCTGTTAACAGTTCTTTAAGTGCTGTTAATATATTAAGAAGTGAAGATTGCGAGGTTAAAATATACCATCGTGTGTGTATTTTCTCCAGTGGCCCCTCAGTGTGGTAAGGGATCGTTCTTCTCGTCTATTAGAGAGTGGATTAAGTGGGTAAGCTTGTAAATAATTCCACAGTGGGTGCGTGCGAGCGAGGACACAATGGTCTTCACTGATAAACGGCGCCAGGAACGTGCTCTGCTCCTCCTGAAGGTATGGAAGAAAAATATCTTTAACAATTATTATGTAGCTGTTTCTCTCCTGCAGGATGGTTTTACCTCGCGTAAAGAAGTGTAGTATTTCCCGCCCCCTGCAACGTCTGTATTAACTAGAGGGAGACACGACGCGTTCTTAAATATCCGTTACACATTTAAACGAGCTTCTGGTAAATTATGACAATTGAATTAACACTGGTTGAGGCTATTCTCACGGTACATAAACATTGCGATCAGGGATTGGCAGCACCTGCAGGAAGTGTTGGAGGAATGACGACAGTAGTAGAAAGAAATAACAATACATATATTAAATATATTTGTAAATATTACCTGAATAAGAGTTGTTTGTTACCTAATGGTTTTAGTCTCTTTCTCTCATGCTGGTCTTGGGAGAGATACGAGAACAACTTGAGGCAAAGTTCAGGCACTTACCGCTGCGCAAAGTCATAACATAGAGCTTACCTTAGAAACTTTTATATGTGACTCCCAGATGGCGCTGTATAGGCGTAAGTCTACCAGCTCCCAGATGGCGCTGTCTAGGTGTAAGTCTACCAGCTCCCAGATGGCGCTGTTTAGGGTACACACACACACACACACACACACGCACACCACACACACACACACACACACACCACACACACACACACACACACACACCACACACACACACACACACACACACACACACACACAAGCACGAGGTGTTCTGAGCGTGACAGAAACACTATATGAGAACAAATTCTACACCAGAAACATCTTACACCAGGTAAGGTACTTTGTCTTCCATGCGCGAGAATATTGCCGGGTAAATATTGCAGTCTAAGGTGGCGCTGACACTAGTGCACATGCAACCTGTCCTCTCACCTAATGCGTCGCATTCTTACGGAATGGACTATTCCGTATCAAATGCACCGTAATACTGACGGTCTCCGTACATCGGCCTCGATAGGTTAGGTGGGTTGTTTGGGTTCGCACGATTCTGGTTAAGTAAAACAGTTGCATTTGTTACGGAGGGGTAAATCTAGAGACCGGGCTAATAGGGGGAGGGAGGGGCGAGTTATGGAAAACATAATTGGAAGCGGAGTAAAAAATATAAAGTAAAATATAATTAAAGCCTAAAGAGAGAGAACAAGAATGAAAATCAAGTGAGCAGTAAGTAGCGGCCATCATCGGAGAGAATTGTCTGCCATCAGTTACCTTGGAGGGTGTAGCTGCCTTCCTGGGACGGCAGCTTGGTGATCCTGTAGCCTCCTTCTTACAAGAATGTGATGGAAGAAGAATTTTTATGCTCGACTAATAATGTAATAATTTCAATAATCATGAAATACAAGATATCCACTTGTATCCACAATACAAGTGGATATTGTGAAGCATATGACGACAGCAGTAGATAACGAGAAGCATGTGATTGGTAGGATAATGAAGAAAGGAATTAATTGTTATGGAGAGATGTGGAGTACAAAATTATGTAGTTCACTGAAACTGGTGATGTTGAAGGCAGCGGCTGCTGTGAAGGAGCACCCTGGAACATTATACCAATGGTCTTATGAAGATGTGATGGATGATCTGATTGTCCACGGTGCTTCACCGTGATGCTGTGTATCATGCTCATCATCCCAGTATCCAAAAATGGGCACTGGTTCGACGTCGATTCACGTTGCTTTTGGATACTGTGGCCACAGGATGGTCGACAAACTGATGGCATTTGGTAATAGGCTTTCCCTACTTTTCTCATACTGCTTCCTTTTTCCTGGGAGTTCGTGCCTTCCTGCCACGCGAGAGTGGCGAGCTGGGCGGTGAGGATTATATCCCCACTACCACCCTCCACCCCCACAACCCCCCCAACCACTAATGGTAGCTGGAGCCTAGCCCTCCACTTCTCGGGACGTACACTGTCTGTGGGACGGCGGCCTCTGTGCACCTCTCGGGACGTACACACACAAAGAGTTATTAGTGTATATTCACACATGTGCGTAAATATTCACATGCATAAAGACGGTGTTATGTGCACGCACGCGGGCGAGTTCCGCGCACACTGTAATATTTACAACTAAAAGCACGAAGTTTGGACAATACTGGTCGACTTATGTGAATTATATTTGCTTTTATTTTAAGAATATCATATACGGTATTAAATATTATATTTTAACCTAGATAAGCTCTAATTCAATTGACAAAATTATAATTAAAATAATTAAAATGATGAAAATTTACAAAATATTTGAGAAAAAAAGAAAGATAGAGAGAGACGGGGGGGGGGGGAGGGGGGATAATGCCTACGCCACTCAGAATAACATCTTTGACACCTGACGTAATGAATGAGTTTTTCCTAAAGGGAATGAATGTGAACGCACACGCGTCTTCCCAAGCAGATGTGAAGGGCAACATTGATCCATGGTAATTTAAAGGTCTCGAGATGAGTTAGGGAGGAGCAGGTGGGATGTGTTGGTGGTGGTGGGAGGGTGAAGTGTGTATTTAACATGTTAGGGGAGGGGGGAAGAGGCGGCGAGATGTGTCACGAGGCAGACGAAGGAGTATAGGGTGGTATGAGAGGGGAGATATTAAGATATGAGAGGGGAAGAGAGAAAGGGAAGGTGTGAAAAAGAGGGGAGGTTAGGGAACTACCGGGGGAAGGCGTTGTTGTTGTTTAAGATTCAGCTACTGGGAACTAAAAGTTCCAAGTAGCACGGACTATGGTGAGCCCGTTGTGGACTTACCTGGCACAGGAGCGGGGCTGTAACTTGTGGGAAGGCGCTGTTGTTTTAGATTTAGCTACTCAGAACGAAGTGTCCATGTAGCACCGGCTATGGTGAGCCCATAAGGAAGGCGCTAAGCCATTTCGACTATATAGCACTTGGAAGGGAGTCAGAAGAAAGACTTGGGATGGGACGGGGGGAAGGAATGGTGCCCAATCACTTGGACAGTCGGGGATTGAACGCCGACCTGCATGAAGCGAGACCGTTCCTCTACCGTCCAGCCCAAATGGTTAAAAAAAGAGGGGAAGAAGGTACTATATGTGACTATAGTGCGGGACAGTCATAGCTATATATAATAATAATTGCAATAATCATGATAAATAACATTTATGAATAAAAATTTTCATTGAAGTATAATAATAATAAAAAAGAATATTAAAACAATAACAGCAGTACCATCAGCAACAAAACAACTCTTAACAACAAAAATTATACCAATAGACAGCAGCTGAAGCAGCATCATTAATGAACAAAACAACAATAAATTCAATAATAGCAACGGAAACAAAGGGAACAATATTACTATCAAAAGAAACAAGTACAAGAGCAGCACAACTAGCAGCAATGCCCCCTCTCGGAGCCTCTGACAACCTTCAACATTTTTCACTACAGTAAAAGCCTCCTACAATACGCTTGTCACTTTTCTCCATTTTATTAAGCAAAACAAAAATCTAAACATTTATACTCAAGCCATATTTCTGTAAAAAATAATAATAAAAAATAAATAAAAAAGAGAAGGGAATGTAACGCTGTTTATTTGGCCGCTGTGTCTGGTTCCTGCTTGGAGTGTTCAGTACATTGGGAGGATTTTGGTAGGGAGAAAGGAGGAGGAGGGCTTGGAGTAGGAGCTGGAGGTGGTGGAGGAGATGGATGAGATGGAGAAGGAGGAAGAGGTGGGGGAAGCGTTGGTGATACATACCTATTAGTACTTATATATCAGTACTTAACAGTGCCCAAGGGGAAGTAACATCTAGCTTTTTATGCTCAGCTAATGTTCGAATTCTTTGTAGAATCTGGTCTCAAGTTGTGGATGGAGTTGGCTTCCACATCTTCAAGTGTTGCGTTTCCAACTCCCACCTGTGTTCTCTTATCCTTCCTTCTCTCAATTTGAAGAGCCTATCCTTGTCTTATCTGCTTATCTCAGTATCGTGAATGTTCTGATCATTTCACCTCTGTTCCTTCTACCCTTCAGGGCTGTGAGATTGAGTTCCATTAGCCTATTCTCATAACTTAAACCTCTTAACTCTGGCGCCAATCTTGTTGCAAACCTTCGTATTTTTTCCAGTTCTGGTTATATTCTTCACACGGTGCGGATTTCATGCCGGTGCTGCATATTCCAGTATTGTTCTACAAAAGATTGATTGCCTTGAAGAATTCCTGATTTCGGTTTCTAAACAATGTTCTTATATTTGCCAGCGTCCCATATGCCGCCAATGTTATCCTGTATATGTGTGTCTCCGGTTGTTGTTGTTAAGCCACCACAAGAGGTGGCACGGGAGTGAATGTGATCTTTGGTCGTGTAAAATCTTGAAGTGTCTCTTGTGTTAGTGTTGGAAATATATGGAGGTGGGAGAGATGGAGGTGGTGGAGGTGTTTTGGTGATGGGTGGGAAGAGTAAGAAGTGGGATTGTGATTGTTATGTAGGTGGTGGTGTGAAGACAAGAGTCAGGAGGTGGTGGGTGATGTGAGGAGAGGGGCAGAGGAGAATCATAAAGGAGGGAAGGATAGAATAGTAGACTGGGGATGGGAGTGTTATTGTTGTTGTTATAGATTCAGCTACTCGGAACCACGGGCTATGGTGAGCCCGTAGTGAACTTACCTAGCACAGGAGCGGGGCTGTGCGGTTGGGAGTGGTTGAAGTAAGGAAATAAGTAAGAAAGTGAGATAGGAAGGAAGGGATGGAAGGGGGAGGGGGAGCCTCCTCACAGCTGATCGCTGCAGAGTTGTCGACTGATCATTTCTTATCGCTTCGCTCTCACCGCTGTGCATCGATTTCTGTGTTTTTTGACATGTATAGCTTCCTCTTGCGCCACACTATAATGTATTCTTCATAGCTGGTTAAATTGAAATTTGTTATTGGGTATATTACTTTTGTTTAAAAATTCCTGACGTATAGAATATTATTTGTAAAGAGAAATACAGTTGAAAATGGTGAATGTTAGCACTGTTAACATAACCTGTCCTCAGACTAGGCTTGGCGTTGTTGAAGCCTTTCCTGGAGTCGTACAGTGTTACCAAAAAAACAAAGGTGTTTATGTGAATACAAATTTGATTTGAGATGATCACATGACTCTTTCCCCCTAACCCGTTACGATAAGATAATCTTGTAGGCGACAATAAAGATGTTGTAATGAGATGTTACGTCTATTTCGTGGACATCCTAAGCAAGAGCCGGGACATGGAAGACAATAAGTCACAATATCTTGACTGAAAATTAGACACCCAACCCAGACACCTGAAAATGAATGGAGTGACGACGTTTCGACCTTGATAAATGGCAAAGGAAGCGGATTGAAACGTTGTCACTTCCAATAATTTTAGCTGTGTGGGTTGGATGGCGAATAAAATAGAATTATGAGTAGAAAGAGATAAGCAACGGAGGACAAGCTGGAATAGGACGGAGTGAAAGAACATTGTCCAGTCCCATAGGGAAACGGGGATCGAACGATGACCAAGAAGCCAAGTTGTCTCTGTACCGACCAGGCCAAGTGGATGGACAACCGAAAGAATACTCTACACATTTCTCATTCTTATTTTATGAATATTTTCTTACATTACTAATAATATATAAAAGTTAATATGAATAGATATGTGCATTCCTAGTTAATATTTCATTTTATTTTGAACATTTTAAGATAAATTTTAATCCAATCTTTGCAGTAAAATCCAATGCATTTATTGCAAGGAATATGTTACAGGTAGAAAGTGTTGTGAGCGTGTAGTGAGTGACTGTTATGCAAGTGTTCACCCTGGAGCCACCAGTTGGAGCCCATTACACTCTATTAAGGCTCTATTCATATCTTTACTCTATTCATAATCTTTACTGTGATTTTAAGAAACGGGAAAAATAATACGAATTTCTTTTTACTTATATTTTATTAGGTTGTGATAAATTATAATTTAGTTTTATTGAAGGTACATATATATAATTTTCCTTTGATTATGCCTAGATGCAATTAGACAGCAGCTAGCTAACCATACATGTAATTATCCAAATACATACTTCTTGCTAAGCAGTTTGAAAATAGCCTTAATTTGATTACATTTGAATCTTTTAAACGCAATTGCTAGTATTTATATGACGTTGATTAATGAAGATTAAGCCACCCAAGAGGTAGCATGGGCATGAGTAGCCTACAAATATGACGTTAATATCTCCCTGCTCGCTAAGTCTGTTTTATGAATATCAGCCGCGTTACTAAAAGCAAAGTCAAATAAACCTTAAATGTACACACACACAGACAAACCTTAAATTATCTGCTTTGAGCGATTTGATTATGTATTATTTTGACATAGTAAAGTAAATTTTATTCAGGAACTACATACATAGTTGATTTACAAACATAATGTTGGATTTATAAATAGAGCTAGTACCTACAATACCTAAAGCCACTAGTACGCATAGCGTTTCGGGTTTTATATAAAACTACAAGCTTACCTAATCAGCTTAGACTTAGGGTCCCCCATGGATTTTACAAACACTTTCAATCTCGTCATATGTGCTGTACCTCGAGGTGCTCGTCGACATTTTCTATATCCAATCGTCTGGCCTCGTGTGAAGGTGTCCGACGCAGCATTGATCCTCCCCGGTGTTGGTCTTGGGTCTAGCTCCACATGACATCCAAAGGAACAAAACTGCCATTACTCAAGACGATGAAGAGAGAAATGATTGGCATTGTTGTTAAAGATGCATTGTATCTGATCCCAGACTAACCTGCTATTGAATATATAGTAGCAATATTTGATGTACCAAATGTAGAAGAAACAGCAGAATTGGGAAGCCTAGATGATGATGATGAAAGAGAAGGCAAAATAACATTACCGTCATTCCTGCTCCATGTTGTGGCCATCACTTCCCGTTTTCTATTTAATGCCTGGCTAGCACACCCCAGCCGTTTCGCGCTAACAAGAAACTTTTTCACCATTTTTCTTCTTGAGAAACACTTTTACTGCCTGCTCCTTTCCTACCATCAGTATTCCCGGCCTCTCCCAGGCAAGGTCTTCCGGAATTCCTACTCTTCTCAACTAGCAAAGAAATATTAAAAAAAATACTTGAACTTTATATTATGCAGTAGTCTTTTGTAACTTCCCCTGGGTGTTGCTACGGCTTGCAATCCTCTCCATTATCTTGACCAGTTTGTTGTGGTAGTTTGTGTTATGATGGGGTGTGTACACGATGATATGTCTTAGTCCTCAGGTTTAGCGCAATAGGCACTCTTTGTACATCTCTATAACGTCTAGATTATTACATAGTTGAAACTAATCAAAACCATGTTACCTGAACTAGGCTACGGGCCGACCTGTTTTATAAATACCGAAGTATCATTATGATAGATATGCATTATTATTTACATATCCAGTTGTCAACATACAAAATACATTTGTAAGGTTATTTTTGGCAACCTATGTACAAATAAAGTAATAATCTGTAGATAATAACATGAAACTGTGTGTAGTGTACATGCACACACAAGGAGCCTATGACAAGATTAACTATATAATGCATCAGTTATATATACAAAGTATGTGATGTAACTATAAACTGAATTTGTAAAAGCATCTTAATCACCTTCAGTGGTTAAGTGCTTAGTAACACACTAGTTTCTATAGAAGCTATCTTACCCTGTCAAAGTAGTAGAGACATGGGTGTATGTATATGTATGTGTATGTATATGTGTATATAATATATATATATATATATATATATATATATATATATATATATATATATATATATATATATATATATATATATATATATATATATATATATATATATATATATGTATTTATATATGTATATGAATGTGTATACAGGATGTGTGGAAACTGGTTAGAATTGCATTTCACCTTTGTGAAATGCAACATCTTTTAACGGAGCAATACCTTCCACTCCTTCGTTTCCTAACGGTACTTACAGCTCCTCATATCATTGTCTTTAAAATTTAAACACTTAATTTTGACACTGAAAAGCTTGCTGTCTACTTCAATTGAGAAGAGTGGGTCCCCAGTCGATTGTTTTAGAGTTGTGCTCTCTCTCATCCGGGAGTTGGTCTCTTCGCGGCAACAGTTTTGATGAAAATCTTTTTAATATCACTCATAGACGGCTTCATAAATAATGCAAATAATTGGCATTGTCTGAAAGTTAAAAAGTGTCTTTATCAGCGTCACTGGGGGAGGAAAGAGTAAATTATTAAGTTGGCAAAGTTGCACAAAACCACTTGGCGGGAGACACGGCCGGCGCCCTCGTCAGTCACAGCCGAGGCGTGGTCCAGGGCGGGCGTGCTGGTGGCGCTCCGGTTAATTGGTATGCTATCTACCGTTTACTTATGTCTTCATATTACAAGGGTGTAAGGGAACTTAGTACCATGATTTGTATGGATGTTAAACCATATTGTCCTGCCAGTCATCCTGATATTGGGCGTATGTTGAAGTCGGTTATTCGTGGGCGAGATGATTCTTGGCATAATTAGCTATGGATATATATGTATTATTTATTTGATATTATGTATGATGACCAAACCACACATCAGAAGATGAAGAAACGACGACGTTTCGGTCCGTCTTGGACCATTTTCTTAATAATTGGCACGTTCATTATTAAGAATAGGGAACGTACCCTTCATCTTCATCGTACCCTTCCCGTGGACGGTGGTGGAAAGGGTTACAGAGGCACACAATCGGTTCAGGACCTAACCCCCCCCCCTAATGGTCCATTTAGCTGTTCTGAAGTGTAGTTTGGTCATTATTCTTCAGCCACATTATTGTGACTCATCGTCTCTATATTGCGTTGTTTAGGCTGGATAACAAGGTTTTATATTTCTGTAATTTATCGAAGATCGTAACAGTCTTAACTGTAGGCCTAATATTTTGTTACTTTTTGTATGTTTTTTGAAATTCAATTTTGTTGCTTCACTTAGAGATTAATGTAGCTGATATCAGGTAATTTGTTCAGTAAACGTTGTTAATGTGTAAATGGGTTAGTTAACATCCTGTGTGTGGCCTAGGACTAGTGATTCCCTACCAATCAGTGGTTCAACGAGCCCGAAAGATGTACAACTTGCCATCGTTTTTTAGTACAAAATTAAAATGCTTAAAGTTTTAGCGTGATCTATTAATAAAACAATGAAGCATTTTGCAGGTTTGCTTGGTTAAGTATTCAAATTATTATTTAAACAGCCAGTTTGACTAGGGAGGATAAATTTTGTTGATGTAGATTCCTGATGTCTCGCAGAAAGCTGTGTACAATACTACAGTTCTAAACGTCGTACTTGCGTGAGCAAACACTTTCGTATTTAACAAATATAAAACCAAACAAAGGAATAAGACTGTTGTTTGTGGAAGAGTAATTTCGGTTCTGTGCCAATCAAAGATGCTACCACGAATTAAGTTGTTGGGTTTAAAAAGGCAAGACCAAGTTCTGCATTACATTAGGAGACAATTAGGATGAATGATATTGTATTGAAGCGTATTATTTTCAGTTGTGAATGTATTACTAATTAGCAAATAGAAATAAGCCACTTACACTTTTGTAATATTCGAAATTATGAGTTAATTATTATTGATTAACCCTACTGCTTTTCACATCTATTTTGCAATATACCCCTGCAAAAATATCTTCCGCAAACTCAGTATGTGTCTGCCTGGTAGTCTTTCCCGAGATTTTATTAAATATTTTAAGGGATCATAAAAAAAGGTTGGGAATCACCTCCCTAGACAATGGCCACCGATCTTACAGGAAGGGTTTGTATGGTAGCAAAAGGCGTTAATACTCAGATATTTATAGCCTCCTACAGATTCTATTCTAAGATTCTAAGGGGGAGATTCTAAGAAAAACTGGAATCATATATATATATATATATATATATATATATATATATATATATATATATATATATATATATATATATATATATATATATATATATATATATATATATATATATATATATATAATTTTTTTCTTTGGTTACTGTCTTGATGGACGTGAGGCTGATTTAGCCAGAATGTAACCCGGTATTAAAAACATCTAAGCTGAAGCAGCTATTGCACAATGACGCAAACAGTAACCATTTGTAATTATTTTTCTAAAACTTCCTTTATACATCCACAAAAAAAAAAAAATAAAAACAAACAAAATACCTTTACCTCTGGGACGAAACCAGAGTCTTATGGTTAGAGGCGCAGCAACAGCCAACCAGATATTTTTTTTATTTTTTTGTTATCGACATGTGAACTTGAGAGCATCAAGCCGATTACAACTTGGGGAGGAACTTGACGAAAGCCGATACGTGTTGCGGCGACCGGCGACACATGTATTACAACTTGTAATATAACTTTAAAAGAAAATCTTTGCCAAAAGTCGTAGAGAGGGGAGGGGCTTGAGAGAACTTGTTACCAACATTACATACCAATAATATTCGTACATTATAATGCAAATATTACAAGTCCAGAAGTTGACTTCCCTATTGGCTTATTTCCCCTCACTGTTACTATCCCATGGTATATATGATACAATTAATAAAATCTTAGTTCTTTATCATATCTATGGTATTATTTTTAGAAGCTTACTGTCATAATTGTACTAATATATATATTTTCATAACCCTATAATACAATTCTGTAGTCTCACAATATTTCAATATTATTATTCCCATAATATTACAATATTATTATTCCCATAATATTACAATATTATTATTCCCATAACATTACAGTATTATTATTTATAATACAATATTAATTCATAATATTACAATATTGGATAAGTTTAGATTTAGGAAAGACCAGGGTAAATACTGGTTCGGTAACAGGGTTGTTGATTTGTGGAACCAATTACCACGTAAAATAATAGAAGTAGGATCCCTTGATTGTTTCAAGGGTAGGATAGACATATATATGAATGAGATGTGGATATAAATAGGAGCAGCCTCTTATGGGCCAATAGGCCTTTTGCAGTTACCATCATTTATATGTTCTTATATTATTATTCATAATACTACAATATAATTATTGATAATTTTGCAATATTCATAATATTACAATATTATTATTCATAATATTTCAATATTATTATTCATAATATTACAATACTAATATATCACAGTCATATTATGCTCAATATTACAATATTATTATTCTCAACAATATTACAATATCTACCTTTATATTAGTCATAATATTGAACATATTATCCCTACCCCAAAATAGCCTATTACTGTACTTAATATATCATGATAGGTTGTTTATACTTACTAATATTTCTACCTCATATTTATATTCTACAAAATATTAATGTCATCTATTTATTGCCTATATTATTACCACTTGGTGACAAAATATTACTCTACAATATTAATAATCATAATATTTCTACTCCATAATATTACTGACCCAGAATACAGTACTGTATAACCGACCCGTAAGATTATTGCATATTAATATGGTCTCATAATATTACTGACTCATAAGATTACAGTCTCATAATATTACTGACACATAATATTACCAATAAGGTTATTGACTCAAAATATTACCCCATAAGATTGCTGACATATTTCTGCCTCATATTACAAACTCAATAATATTACCCGATAAAATTACCGCTTCACAATATTACTGCCTTAGTGTTACTAACTCATAAGATTACTGCCTCATAAGGTTGCCCTATAAGATTACCGACATAATATTACTCATAATATTTTACTGTAATATTACTCATAATATTTTACTGTAATATTACTCATAATAATTTACTGTAATATTACTCATAATATTTTACTGTAATATTACTCATAATATTTTACTGTAATATTACTCATAATAATTTACTGTAATATTACTCATAATATTTTACTGTAATATTACTCATAATAATTTACTGTAATATTACTCATAATATTTTTCTGTAATATTACTCATAATATTTTACTGTAATATTATCCGTTGTACTGTATTCAAATACTTAATACCAAGTATTGCCACATTATCTCATAATATTACTCTCACTACCCGATTTTTAACATTCTCTCATATTTCTGCTGTTATTGACATGTTGCATACCGTTTTTAGTAGTTTTCAATACCTCACTATATTACCAATATTAATGGTATTATTATTCGTAAATATATTATGTATACATGCATTTTGTAGCTGAGAAAGTTTCAAAGATCACTGGAATTATTATTTTTACTGTATCCACCAACATGTATTATGTATGATATCAATTATATTATGAATGTATGATCATTTGTGAATCTAAATATTAACGTAATATTACTTTTTCTATACTATATTTCCACATGTTTGTATTAATGCCATATTTTATCTTATTACTTCCTCGTAATATCACCATCCTATGATATATACAAGAATATTCTAGCAATACATAACTATGATAGGCTATTAAAAGGTCAACGGTCGTTAATTTTCAAGAGCCATTAATTTCTGGCTCCATGTTGAGTTGTACACATCTGCTGCTGCTGACTTGTAAGACTGATGCTTGTAAACGTCTAGTTGATATTGATTGTTTTATTTCATTTTCCAGATCGGCTGGTGACTTACTGTGATTTTACGCTTGCGAGTGGAGGTTGTGGAGATTCCCTCAAGTTGGTGTTTGTGAATAGTGAATAAGACTAAACCGGTTGTGATTTCTGAGTGATAAGTTAGCAACAAGTCCATCCAGCAATAAGAGCAATAAGACGAGAATCGGAAGTTAAATATATATAAAATATTATATATATATATTTATTATATATATATATATACTGTATATATATATATATATATTTCGGGTGTTTTAGCTGGAGTCTCCGTGATCGTTAATTCGTAATCTTATCAAGGCTGTGAATACCCATCTAGGCAATCGTGTGTGTATATACGGATGAATATTGTCGTACAAGTGAGTAATGTGAGTATTTCTCGTTGGTGCTAAAATCGGTGTATATTTTGTCATAAGTGATATTCGTAAGAAAGTCTGTTGTCTCGCGAAGAGGAAATTGTGAAGGCTTAAGTGAACATATCTGAAATTGTTGATACCATCGGCAGTGTGTAGAAAGTAATCAGATAATTGTGTGGAGGCTGGCCCCCCCACACCTACACCCACCTTCACCCCCCGCCTGCCCACCCCCACCGTCAACACGTCTACCCCTAGGCGTGAACGCCCGTACTTTCGTGAGCCCATCTTCCTCGCTGTGCACCCGGGACCCCGCCCACGCACCTCTCACACGCCCACGCGACCACACGCCCACACCATAGGCGTGGTGGCCCGGTCAATGATGACAGCTTGCACAGTGGGGGAGCCTCACGCCCAACTCATAACCTCGCTCTTCCCTCCCCTCACACCCATAGCATCCTTCGCCCATCATACGCCCACGCCTATCCACCTGCAGGAACACCCGCACCATCCGCCCCATCATCCACCCCACCCACATGGCCACGTGCACATACCTCTGCAAGAACCACCCACCGCCCACATACCGGTCCAGGTGGCTACCCCAAGGCCCCCTGTTCAAGTGCAGATCTCCACCCATGGCCCCACCCACGCTCCCGCCCACTTGCCGCCCAGCGTCCAGCTTAAGGATGTGCCGCCCACAGCTACCTCAGCGGCCACTAACAACAGTGGGGGCCTTCCCAAGTCCCCGGGCGCCTCCCTTCATGAGACAAGCGACATGAGGACATTGTAAGTGTTGATTTATTTGTTGCATCTCGTCAAATCCTCTCATCATATATTGCAAAACTTTCCATCCATCCCTTATTTTGTTCTCAACCCACCCTCATCATACTCTCAACCCACACTCATTATGCCCTCAAGACACCCTGGTCATACTTCAACCTACCTTCATGCCCTTAACACAAACTTAGCATTCCCTCAACCCACCCTCATGCCCTTAACTCACACTTAGCATTCCCTCAACCCACCCTCATCATGCCCTCAACCCACCCTTATCTTATCCAAATGTTGTACACATCCAGCCTTCAGCCTGGTTTCATTTTATCTTTCCCACTTCTTGGCATTTTTGACTCCTGGGCCACATTCCGCCCATTACTGAATATCTGCCAACCTCCCGCCCACTTCTTGAACATATTTACGCCTTTTTATGTACACATCCCGCCTACTTTTGGCCAACATCCTGCCTACATCTTGCAAAAATTCAGGCCACTTCCTACCTACATCCTACTAGGTTACATCCCACTTCCTGCCTTCATCTCACCCAGCCCACTGCCAGCCTACATAACGCTCCATCCCAACCACTTTTTTTCTATCAACATGGTACATCTGTATTTATGCAGTTACGCCTTTAGTAAAAAGAGCTACTAGCTACGAAATGCTAAAAAGGTCCCCATCCCCATCTCATAGGATGGTTAGTCATTCAGAACATGTGATCAGTAGCTTGTACTGGTGAAGTTTATGAGGAAAATGACGATATCCTCGTTGTTGTTGCTTAAGATTCAGCTAATATAGATTCAATATATATTTAGATTTAAGAATATCGATTGACTTATATCATTATACAAATTTTGTGATCCGTTAAATTTTTTAAAATCTTTTATTAAAATTATATTTATAAAATTATACTGATATTACTTGACAACTAAAAGTTTTCTCCGAAGAACAGACCAAGGGGGGGGGGGGGATTAATGGAAAAAAATTGTTTCTTCTGATAAAATACAGCAAATTACAGCTTATTTTTCTTGTGCTGTATTACCGGTTGTATTTGTAAAAGAAGAATTTTGCGATTTGGTCATGATCCTTCATTATAACGACCCGCTCATTAACTCCAGCAGACTTTAAGACTGACAGGAATGGGGAAAGCTGTGAGAGTGGGGGAGAGAGAGTGGACACTGAGGGTGGGGGAGAAAGAGTGAAGGTAATGGTTGGGGGGAAATGGGCGTGAAGAAAGGGAATAAAGAAAGAGTGGGTTAGAAAGTGAAGGCCTGAGGTAGGGAGAGAGAGAGAGAGAGGAGAGGGAAAGAAAAGGAGGGGGGTAGAAGGGAAAAAAGGAGGGTAGGATGGGAAAGAGGCAATGTGGCGGAATGGGAGGGACAGAGATAGGAGGAGCAAGGAGAGGCATAGGAAGAAAGAGGAGAGGAGAAAGTTGGAGTGAATAGAAAGAAGCAAGAGTAAGTGAGAACTGGTGAAGAAAGGGAAAGGAGAGACGGGAGAATTAGTGGACAGCGAACTCGGCGATAAATTCGGGAGAGGGGAAGTGGAAATATTTCGTGGAATGATGTGGCGAGAAGAAGGAAGAGAGGGAACGGGGGAAAGAAGAGGAAGGAGAGGGGAAGCCAGTGGAAGGGAAGAGATGGAATACAAAGAGATTAAAGGGGATGTACGGTAATTGGGCGAGGGAAGGAACAATAATCTCGCCGGTAACAACGGGAAAAGTAAAATGGGAGTAAGGGACAAGACCCAAGGGAGGAAGAGGAGCAAGTATAAACAGTGAGGGGGACGTATGAACCTAAAGAGAGAGAGAGAGCAAGAGAAAGGGAGAGAAAGAGTAAGAGAGAGAAAGTAAGAGAGAGAGAAAGAGTAAGAGAGAGAGAGAGAGAGAGAGGCTATGACGATACTTCCCAGTTTATTCAGAGATGAGAGTCATGTGTAGTTGGTCTGTGTTGCAGCGGGAAGTTTGGAGTGAAATCTGCGGCTCATGGAATTACTTAAACCTTGATGCGTGCGGTATTTGACCTTAAAGCCAAAATTCACTTCAAATGTTAACATATATTGACATTTATCCTGTGACTTTAAATTTAACATTTTGATGTTGACCTTTGTTCTGTGGCATTTGGCCTTTGGTGTTGACCATTGGTCTGTGCTATAGACATTTGTTTAGTGGTGTTGACCCTTGACCTGTATTCATATTTGGCAACGGTTATGATTTTAGTCTGTGGCGCCCACTGAAGCCTTTCTTAACACCACTCAAAGGCTGCTCCGGTTATTAGATGATATAAACAAAACACAATTCTTGAAGGTCAAAACATAATTACGAAATCCGAACCAAACAAAACAGCGATCTCTGATATTAACATGTGACTTCTATACTCAAGAAAATTAGATATTAAAAAGAGTTGAGAGCAAGTCGTCTGTATTTCAAGCCAGTGGACTATAACCCAAGTTTGTTGCCTCACTATTATGAGAAATGCGTTTTAGACTCATTTTTTGTCCCGAAACGTAATAATGCACTTCATTTGATGACTTTGAACGACATGAACAGTTTTCAGCTGCAAAGCGGGACTCAAACTGCGGACCAAGATGTTTGAGGCATCTTGTTTCACATCACTGTAAGTTAAGCCTATGTTTGATCAGCCAGGGAACATTAATGTGTGAGCCGACCTATTCCCCTCCCCCCTGCCCCAACTCTCTCCCCAACCCACTGCATTCTCTCCTTCACATTTCTCTCCCTGAAACTCCCACTCCGTTCTCCCCTATTCCTCTCTCATCCCTCCCCATCCCACCCCTCTTTCCCTATCCCATCCCATCTCTCTTTCCTTACCTTACCCCTCTCTCCCCGTCTCACTCATCCAACCCCACATCACTATCCCCTACCCACTCCTTTCTCCCTACCCTCCATACGCGCACTTGTTGCAGGGTTAAATTCCGAATAAACAATTAGTTTTTTTGTATAACAGTGATAGTTTATGATTATATATATATATATATATATATATATATATATATATATATATATATATATATATATATATATATATATATATATATATATATATACATATTATATATTGTGAAACTTTGGATAACACTGAAAGCTCTTCCGACTCAATTTCCTTAGTAATAACGTGTCACTTTGCAAGGAAAAACTTCATTACACTCCCAATCTCCTCGTTTTCTTTCATGTTGCAAAGAAAAAGTGTATTACTCTTCTACTCTTCCCATTTTCTTTCAGCTGAGGTCAATATTTTCCCAGCATCCGCGGTCCAGGTGCAGGTAATTTTTCCTCACCTGTCAGTACCTCACTTGGAGCACGCGGGCAGAGAGAGAGAGAGATATGAGGTTTTTCATTTCGTACGCCCGTCCTTCTCATTTTGTCTTTAATTTTCTCTCACACAATCTGTTTGAACTATGACTAGGTTTCATCAATGCTGCTGATGTTCCATATATCAAATAACATTCAGGGCAAGAAGAAGAGGTATGATCATTATGTATAAAATACAGATGAACTAGAACTAGACAAATTAGGCGAAGATAGTTTGTTCCCAGTAAAGATATACAGAATAAGAGGTCATAGCCGGAAACTGGAGACTCGGATAAGCCGTAGGGATATGGGAAATAGGGAAATTTAGTTCCAGTGTGAGTGGTGAACACTTAGAGTAAACTGGACGATATGTTGGGGGGGGGGGGGAGGAGGGACACTTACTGTTCCCAACTTGTCAGCAAAATATGACAACACAATTGACTATGACGGGTAAATTTTCACCAGATAATTGATTATTAAGAGATGGGCCCAAGAGTTATTCTTCCCCGCCTTAAGCAATATTAGGAAGGCACGCACATGAGGGACCACAGAGCCAAAGCTCAACTAGGGGAGTACACGCACACACACACACACACACACACAAAATATATATACATTATTCTGAATGATGTTTTTTCTTAAAAAAATGTATTTTAATTTAAAATTAGAATTGATTTCAAGAGCTTAAAATCAATCATCATAATACACAAATAACTAAATCTAATCCATCTATTCTCACGAATAAAATTTTTGTATAGATTTCCGTTCACCAATTTTTCAGCAGTATTCATCGGCTGGATTCATTACAAACATCACAGGGTTGTAAAAACGCAGCATTTTGTTGATTTGTTGAAAGGGTAGGCGGGGAATGGAGATTTTTAGGCAGCCTGGTGATTCATACGACTATGGTGGATGGTCACTGGCAGCACAGGACCCACGTGTAGTAGGGGGTGACCGGCGGTACAGGCCCCCTCCTGTACTAAGTGGTCACTAGGGGCACAGCACCCTAATTACTGCTTCGTGAACAGATCTCTAAAATATAAGGAAACGTACTCAAACGTCTGGTCCTGCCCGGGAGTCGAACCTGGGGCCTTATCTTTGAGAGTTAGCTGCAAACGAGCATTATGGTAAATGGTTAACTACCACAGATAAGTTGTGGAATTAAATATAGCTGCTAAATATACTGTTTCTTAACAATTGTCACGTGACTTAATCGTTAGCGTGATATTGGGTATTGATACACCCGCGTCCAATACCCAGTGATTCACACTAGATATGAATAAGGTCATGTGACAGGTTAAGAAAGAATTAGTACGCTTCAACAGCCTCGTTCATTATCACATTGGTTACTGTGTTAAAGGTTTAATAACCAGCTTGTGTTAAGGGTTTAATACTCAGCTTGTGTTAAGGGTTTAATACCCAGCTTGTGTTAAGGGTGTAATACCCAGCTTGTGTTAAGGGTGTAATACCCAGCTTGTGTTAAGGGTGTAATACCCAGCTTGTGTTAAGGGTTTAATACCCAGCTTGTTTTAAAGATTTGATGTCCAGCTTGTGTTTAGGGTTTAATATCCAGTTTGTTAAGGGTTCAGTGACCATTTGGTGTGCCTGTCTCGGTGGATGCTGTCAATGGATCAGAAGATCATCACACTTAAAGAATCTATATTGAGACATTTATTTCAGCCACGACACACTAGGGAACAAAGGTTTTCTCTCTCTCTCTGAAAAGTGATTGACAAACGAGCAGTTTCTCCGAGCAACTCTGAAAGTAATGGAGCATGAAGGCCACCAGGCAGGAGGCGATCTACACTCAATTGCCTGTGATCATCTCGACTGAACTTTTTCACTTCCAGAACATTTATTTAAACATGTTTGGCAGCCACGTGGACTATATACAACCCTCAAGGGGTTCCTGATATGTAACAGTGTCTTGCCCTGAACATTACACTCGTTTTAGTGACCAGGTCAAGGAAAGCTTTATTGGTAATTAGAGGGGCGATGCCGCTGTCTGCGTTACAGTAACTTGTCACCACACTGGGCGTTACAGTAACACCTGTCACCACACTGGGCGTTATTGCTACATCTGTCACAACTCCACATGTGCGCGCGCTCACACACACACACACACACACACACACACACACACACACACACACACACACACACACACTAAGAAGTGATATGGTAGAAGCAGACTCCATACTCAGTTTCAAATGTTGATATGATACAACCCAGTAAAATCAAGAACCTCTTTATTGACAATTGAGAAGCGGTTCATTACGCATATACTGTATTTTGAATTGGACCATCAGGGATCGAACTACGACCTGTTAAATACGTGTTACTGTGAACTGTTTGCGAATGGCAAAAGTCACGTGTTCTCTGTTTACAAACAACGATTTATGTAAATATTAAACTGCACGTTGGTATTATTCTTGGACGTCTAGCAAGGGAGACTTAGTGGCGCCCTCCATCGGAGAGCCGCTTAATTGTTTCAGTAACAAGTTTTCTTGCGCTTTCACAATTATGAGGCTGATTTCTCCGTCTTTTCATAATTTCACAATTATGAGGCTGATTTCTCCGTCTGACGGAGTTTCTCCGTCTTAGAGACGGAGAAACTATTCTCAGTCTAATGTTAGTAAAACAAAGGAACAAACTTTGAATAACCACTGTACCTCCTCCAGACAGTCAGCTGGTCCCTCATGTCAACAAAGACTGGGCTATTTACTCCCTCGTGTACCTGTGTCGCACACACGGGGACCAATCACTACCAGGCATCTGTTTCAACCCATGTTTACATTGGCTTCAGCTCGCTAACACTAGCATATGATGGTATGTTAACGGGTGGGAAATCTTTTTATTTCTTCCTCTTCTCCCCACTTTCTCTTGTCCCGTCATCAGAGTAGAGGGTATGTATAAAACGAATGGCGTGATTGGTATGGTTGTGTATGTATGGATGGTGTTTGGCGAGTGTATGGCAAAGGATTGTGTGAATGGTGAGGTGAGAAGTATGGTGGTGTTTACTCGCCTTATTGTGCTTGAAGGGGTTGAGTTTCGTATCTTTAGTCCCGGCCATAAACATCAATCAACTGGTGTACAGGTTTCTGAGCCTAATGGGCTCTTATCATATCTACATTTAACACTGTGTATGGCGTCTGCCTCCACGACATCACCGCCTAGTGCATTCCATTTGTTAACTACTCTGACAATTAAAAAATCATTTCTAATGTCTCTGTAGCTCATTTGGGTACTCAGTTTCCACCTGTGTCCGCTTGTGCATCACCTGTTTTTAATAGTCTTCACCTACCCTGTCAATTCCTCATGTGTGGTGTGTGGGATCTGGTGGTGTGCGTGGTGAGTTGTTTTGCACGTGGTGAGTAGTGTGGTGGTGTTTGGTGAGTAGTGTGGTGTTTGTGTGAAGTGAATGATCAGGATGAGTGTTGTGATGTTCGGTGTGCTGCCAAACCTTTACAGAATGAATGGTGGGGTATTGTTGTATAAAGTCCTAGTCCACAGTGGACTGATATATACACATGTCTCATAAACACCCCCAAACGTGTACACAAAAGAATGCTTAAAAGTCAACAAATTCCGCGGTGTGTATAATTACGTACTTTGCCGATATGTCCGATATGTACAACAGGTAAAATATTGCCCAGTATCAGATTCTTCCAAATTGTGAATGCTTTGAGCATACATTCTTCCCGTGACAAGGACACCACAATAAACTCTATCGCTCGTAAATTTACATCCACAAAACCAAGGCTTGTATTATATCTTTAGCTTATACACTGAGTCTGGTATATTTGGTTTACCTCATATCTGTTTATTTTTTATTTCCAAAGGGTAGAGTTCGTCACGCGTCATCTCTGACATGCATTTACCAGTATTTAAATTTCAATTAAACGTCTATTTAGATCTTCCTTGTAGCCTGTAGCCTGTAATCTGAATGTTTGTCTAAATTTACTGCAATCAGTGTTTTTGGCGTGGGTAGATTTACTGATGTATGTTTCTGCTGCACATGGATCATATATTAGTGTCTACAATGAGTCTTCTCACAACCCCTTAGAACGCTCCCCTAGCGATTGTTCCTAACTCGTACTTAGTTTCATATATGTTGACCCTCTGTTTCATGAACGATAACCATGTTTCCTGAGCGATTACCACGTTTCCTGAGCGATAATTATGTTTCCTGAGCGATAACCACGTTTCATGAGCGATAACCATGTTTCCTGAGCAATAATTATGTTTCTTGTTACATAACCCTATTCGTTGTGTGATAATAATGTATTAATGAGTTTTAAGATGTCCCTTCAGTAACCTGCGGTTATATAATCTTCACTACACTATCCTGTGGAACAGTATCTGTAAGCTTGGCCGAAGTCAATTCTTACCATTAGCTGGTGAATCAAATCTAATTAAAAACATCAGCAAATTAGTCAAAATGATCGCTACACCACACCTAGCTACAAATTTATAATACAATCTCAGATAATTGGTTATGTTGTATATGATAAGACTACGGCACAAATGCCTATACAGTGCATAGGTCTATTATAAATGGCTAGGTCTTTATTACTTGTTTAAGGGGGTATCATCTAAATTAGGTTAAATACATTTATCATTCTAAACCAAATATTTTACTTTTGGCAAACCTTTTGTTCTGTTGTCATTATGGCATATATCTAGTGACTCTGATTACAATCCGTAGTAAGTAGCTAATAGTAACCGGCCCTCATGCCTTTAGCTTAATGAAACACGAATTACCACAGTGTGGATCTCGGGACAAGCCGCTCCATTAACTTTAAAAGACCCACACCTACGTAATGAAATTAACATTGCTCTTTTTTTTTCCCCCTATAAAATTTCAAGACACGTGTTTCAGACCGTGACAATGTTACTCCATCTATCCATTTTCTTGACAAGTATTTCGAACCATTGTTTTTAATACTTAAATTTTTCTTGAAAGGAAAGGTAGCTGAACTGTTGCGTTCATCAGTAAATACTCTCTGTGTAGGATCAAAGATTTACTTTAATTATCCACGAACTGCCATGCTTTTTTGTATATTTGTAGTAGAAAAAAAGAAGAAAAGTAGAATAACTTGAAGATGATAGTAGACTTTAAAACTGGATGACTTTGTGCTGGTACAGGCGTTATCAAGGTCATTAGTGATACTGTACTGCGGGCACAACGGTTCAGTATCAGGTCTGTACACTGAGACGACGCTACACACCTCACTGTTAGTTCTGTCCACGATAGATGGCGCTGAACAGTTCATTGTTAGTTTTGTCCGTTGTTGACGATGCTGGACAGTTCAGTGTTAGTTCTGTCCACGGTAAACGGTACTGGACAGTTCAGTGTTAGTTCTGTCCACGGTAGACGGTTTATCACAAGGAAAACAGAACTATATCATGGTTGCCTTGGAGAAAACGTGACAAATGATCCTAATATTTCAGTGTGTAAATCATAAGCGTAATAGTTACGATTTATTTGGTATGGCAACGGGCCGTTAAGGGGGAAAAGGGTGGAATAGGGAGAGAGGGGAGAAAAGGCGAGAGGGAAAGAACTGGAGTAGGGAAGGATTACTCTATCCTCTCAAGTTTTCAGGATTGCTGTGTCTTTTGTTGATGCCACTCTCGTAAACTTGTATTTTTTCCTGCTAAGGATAAACCTAAAGGGCAGATCCCAGTGGGCACAGTAGCCAAGAGAAACATCACTTCAACGTCGAATCAACGTCATCATCGTTGATTCAACGTCATCATCGTTGATTCAACGTCATCATCGTTGATTCAACGTCGAGTCGTCAGCACTTGGATATTGTGCCCTCTGGGATGGTGAGCAAATAACATTGATTCATCGTTACTCGAGCATGTCTTGCCCACTGGCCCATAGTATGTCTTTGAGAAAGAATATTGGAACAAGTGTCGTTGAACCTACAAGTGTTGTAGAAGCTGCGAGTGTCGTATGAACTTACAAGTGTCGTATGAACCTACAAGTGTCGTATGAACCTACAAGTGTCGTATGAACCTACAAGTGTTGTAGAACCTGCGAGTGTCGTATGAACCTACAAGTGTCGTATGAACCTACAAGTGTTGTAGAACCTACAAGTGTCGTATGAACCTGCGAGTGTCGTATGAACCTACAAGTGTCGTATGAACCTACAAGTGTCGTATGACCCTACATACTGGGGAACAGGTTTCCTCGACAGAGGCTCCAGAATTTGCTATGTTGTCTTGACCCATAACTTTTTGGCTTCGCTTTGCTTTCAAGTCCATTTCTGTTTTAGTTATTGATTTCGTTTGGATTTTGTGCATTATTACTCCTTTGTCAGGTGGAAATAGACTTTGGGAAGTCTGTATTACGTAGACATTTTTCTTGCTTTCCAATGTATTCATGTCCATAGTGATTCAGCTGTTGCGAGTCACACGTGTGCTGCTCCATGCCTCTCACAAACGACACCACTGTCCTTAACCCTCTCACGAACGACACAACTACTCGTCACCCTCTCACGAACAACACGACTGCGCTTCTCCCTGTCAAGTACGAAATAGCCATTTGTCTCCCTCTATTGATCTCTGGGACCCAGCATCCCCGTGTAGAGCCGGATGCTGTAAACTGTAAACCATCCACATGTTGTTTACATAGCTTCGTCAACGCGGCTTTTACGAGAAAATAGTGTATTATGATTTACAAGTAAATCATAATAAAACGAAATTTAAATACTTGAGTCCTGATCTCTGTTTTTGAACGTTAAGCAATAGTCTTCACCTGCCGCTGCGTATAACCCAGGTATAGGGCTTGATTTAAATCACGTGAGATTGTAAATTACCGACGTGTGCTGTTTACCTGTATCTCTCTAGTACTCGAAGATGTAAAACACTGTTGTCCGTAATGCAGGTAAGTGCAAATCACCTGGGTCTGTAAACAGCTGATCTGACAATAACAGTAACCTGTAAATCATGCAGTTGTGTTCATCACATTTATCTCTCTTCTCTCCCTCCACCCCCTCTAATGGAGCTACACCTGGCCACACCTTCCTCTCTCACTCCCTCCACCCCCATTACGGGCTATTCATGCCCGTGCCACCTCTTGGGTGGCTTAATCTTCATCAATCAATCAATCAATCCACCCCCACTAATGGAGCTACACCTGGTCATTCCTTCCTCCCCTCTCTCACTCCACCCCTGCTAATGGACTTCTGGACCTCCACCTGTCTTCAACTTTGCGGTAATTAAAGGCTTGGAATACTCCACTAATGTTCCATACTGCGACCAAAAAAATAAATGCGTGAAGGTTTTGTGGCGTCACAAAATGTACCCATAACGCCAGTTTCAAACTAAATGGACTAAATGAAGCAGGAAACATGGTCAATTATCATATAATCTGAATTGCCCCCTACTAGCTGCCCCTGTGTAAATGTGATCTAGGAAGGTTTCCTTATATAGTACTTAGATTTTTTGCACAAAACTGCCAAATTGTTAAAAACCAGTATGCCAAAAAAATTAAAATTAATTATTTCTTAATTTTTTGGTATACTGGTTTTCTCTTTGACGCAATAACTGCCAAAGTTTTATCTCACGCCTAATCAAATTTATTGTAAAGCAATTGGTAAATTTGTCTGAAAATCTCTGTCGAGTCATTCAGGCGCAACATTAATGACACAGAATCGCAAATTCTCACGATACATGTTTTGCGATATTCAACATATGTACTTTAAATTAATATAAAAATCAGGTCCTTTAATAATTGTGCTTCTTTTGATTATAGCATTTGCTTAGTCTATTTTTTATGGTAAAATCTTATATTTGCTGTAAGCAATTTCGCGACACTACAGAACGATCTTCTCATTTATTTACACGTGAAATCAAGAAGGAAGAATGTATCTCGCCTCATATGAAGGTTACCGTGAGGTGCTTCCGGGGCTTAGCGTCCCCGCGGCCCGGTCGCCGACCAGGCTGCAGACCAAGCAATTAAATATCCCACACTTCCCACACAAGCAGTAGGTTAATATCCCACACTCCTAACATGAAGTAGGTTAATATCCCTCACACACTCCCCTCACAAGCAATAGGTCGATATCCCACACCCCTAACATGAAGTAGGTTAATATCCCCCACACACTCCCCTCATAATAATGGGTCAATATCCCCCACTCCCCTCACATGAATGGGTCAATATCCCCCAGTCCCCTCACATGAATGGGTCAATATCCCCCACACATGAGTGGGTCAGGGTCAATATCCCCCACTCCCGCACACATGAATGGGTCAATATCCCCCACTCCCCCTCACATGAATGGGTCAATATCCCACACTCCCCTCACATGAAAATCTAGTCATCTTTGGTTCTGAAGAATTGAGAGGCTTGCTCAATTTATCCCTGGATAAACAAGATGAAAAAAAGGGATGGCAGCAGCATCTTGGTTGTCAAGGTAACGTCTTCTCCCTCTCACAACACAAGAGATGAGGTTTTTAGTATCAGGAAACCCTACTCCAGTCAGAGGCCAGTCATTGTGGGAAAGGGAGAGAAATATTGGTAGTTGGGATCGTACTTCATTTGTTATTTCCGCGTGTGTGTGTGTGTGTGTGTGTGTGTGTGTTGTATTAAACTTGGGAAACAAGTGACAGTAATCCAGTTTCATTGTTTAGTTTGAGTTTGAAACACACACATACACACACACACACTTGTGTGTCTGTGTGTGCTCACCTACTTGTACTCGCCTAGTTGTGCTTGCGGAGGGTTGATCTTTGTCTCTTTGGTCCTGCCTCTCAACCGTCAATCAACTGGTGAATGCGGGATAGATTCCTGAGCCAACTGGGCTCTATCATCCATATATTTGAAACTGTGTATGGAGTCAGCCTCCACCACATCACTTCCTAGTGTATTCCACTTATTAAGTACTCTGACATTGTAAAAATTCTTTCTAACATCTCTGTGGATCATCTGGGTACTAAGTTTCCACCTGTGTCCCCTTGTTCGTGTTCCATCTATGCTGAAGAGTTTATCTTTGTCCACCCTGTCAATTCCCCTGAGAATTTTGTAGGTAGTTATCATGTCTCTCCTTACTCTTCTGTTTTCCAGGGACATGAGGTTCAGCTCCTTTAATCTTTCCTCGTAGCTCATACCTCTCAGTTCCGGGACGAATCTGTGTGTGTGTGTGTATTTACCATTTGTATTTACTATTTGCATCTGCAGAATCAAGCTATTAGCTCTTGGACCCCGCGTTTCTAACCAATTTATTTTTCCTCTATTATGTCTACTACACATATTTCTCTAACACGCTCACACATACACACACATCCCCAGGAAGCATCCAGCAGTAGCTGTCCAACTACCAGGTACTTATTTATTGCTAGGTGAACAGAAGCACCAAGGTGAAAGAAACCCTGCCCATTTGTTTCTGCCTCTGCCGGGGATCGAACCTGGGCCCTCTACGACCCCCGAACGCTCTCCACTCAGCCGCGAGGTCCCCCCCTTATGTGTGTGTGTGTGAGTGAGAAATTTGTGTTCTCGCCTATTCCCTCTTGTGTGGGTTAAATATCAGCTGTTGGGTTCCGCCCCCTCAACCTTGAATCGACTGGTGTATGCTAATTTGTTGGCCCTGTGGGCTCATGTCATTTGTACTTTTGTATCTGTGATGGAGTCTACCTCCGCTTCTCCACAATCCGTGTATGAAGTCTGCTTCCAGCACCCAACAATCTGTGTAAGGAGTCTGCCGACGCCTGGGAACTATTTCAGATGTACCTTGTTGTCTGCTCCTGGCGCCCATCCTCACAGCTGTACACTTGGTGGTGTAGACTTTCTGCAACCTCATATAATACCAGTCTTGTTCCAGTCTTCCTCTTCCTTCTTCAGTTGTTTACTGTGATTATTCCCATCACTGATATTTGTAGATGAAGCTTAACTAGTCATAGTCCTGCATTGGGACGCATTCAGACGAGGAACGGGATAGAGCCAGGATCTTTGCCTCATTAGACTTCCCAGTACTAACGCTCCTTTCCTCGCTGTGATTTTCTGGCTTTAGTTGATTAGGTAACGGAGCCACAGTACGCGTGGGTGTGTATGTGTGGGGCTGACAAGGACGAGCTGGTGGGCTTGTGTAAACATTTGTCTGTGCGTGTGGATCTGCATGACGAAGGGTAATGTTAGGGCATGGTCAGGGCTTTGTCAAGAATTTATTTTTAATTGTCTGCTCTCTTCCATCTTCCTTCCAATTCCCCCTTCTCCCCCCCCCTCTCTCTCTCTCTCTCTCTCTCTCTCTCTCTCTCTCTCTCTCTCTCTCTCTCTCTCTCTCTCTCTCTCTCTCTCTCTCTCTCTCTCTCTCTCTCTCTCTCTCTCTCTCTCTCTCTTTTTCCCATTTCCATCCTAATCTCTTTTTTGTAGCATTCACTCTTCTCTCCATCCCGCTCTCACTTCTCCCACCATCCTTCTCCCCTCTTCTCTCAACCTTCTCTCTTCTCTCAACCTTCTCTCTTCTCTCATCTCTTCCTCTTCTCTGAATCCTCCCTCTTCTCTCAACCCACTCTTTTCTTATCTCTTCCTCTTCTTTCAAATCTCCATCTTCTCTCCATCTCTTTTTCTCTTTACTTCCTTTCATGCTATTTTTATGTTCTTTCAACATTTACCTTCTCCTTTCTCTTCCTCTTACGTTAGGGCCTCTATGTTTCTCCTCTCCCTCCTTACGTTAGGACATCTTTCTCTCTTTCTCTCTATCTCCACATCATCGATCTCTCACTACTGTCTCGTCTCTCTGCAGTTTGCCGCAGCGCGGCCCCTGCACTGATTTTTACCGTAAACTATTGTAAAAAAAACAAGATGGTAAATAAGAGTAAATGTGAGTATACAACGCTTGTAAATTCAGAAATTCAAAACATGAAAATCGTAAGAACGTATGTAAATTCAGAAATTCAAAACATGAAAATCGTAAGAACGTATGTAAATTAGAATATAAAAGGGCGCATGAAACTAGAGTGTAAATGAGGGTGAAGGAATGTAAACTTTAGATGTGAATGAGAGCGAGACGAGTATACTGATGGCATGTCCCTCACTGCCGATCTTGGTATCTTGAGATAGCAGCATAGGAAAATGAGAGTCGTATAGGGTTTAGTAGAGTTTCTCAGCGCGAATAATATCCTCCACTGGCTTGAGAAACAAAACAAAACTTGTTGACAATGGAGGGAGTTACATATTTCCATGTGAGGTGGTCAGTTTAAGTGGCTCGCCTCCAGGGCCAAGAAAGGAGGCTGACTGGTAAACACACTCTCCTTAACTCAGAGTGGGAGACTTCGCCCCTGGCGAGGGAGAGTAGACCATTAAAAGTGCAGTCATGTATTCGCCAAGTATTCACCTAGTTGTGCTTGTGGGGGTTGAGCTCTGCTCTTTCGGCCCGCCTCTCAACTGTCAGTCAGGTTTTTTCTTTCACACACACACACACACACACACACACACACACACACACACACACACACACACACACACACACACACACACACACACACACACACACACACACACAACTAAATTAAAATTAAACCTCACTTCGTTGGAAGACAGAAGATTTAGTGGGGACATGATCATCACATTCAAGATTCTCAAGGGAATCGATAGGGTAGATAAAGACAGGGTATTTAACACAAGGGGCACACGCACTAGGGAACGCAGGTGGGAACTGAGTGCCCAAATGAGCCACAGAGATATTAGAAAGAACTTTTTTAGTGTCAGAGTGGTTGACAAATGGAATGCATTAGGCAGTGATGTGGTGGGGGCTGACTCCATTCACAGTTTCAAGTGTAGATATGATAGATCCCAATAGGCTCAGGATCCTGTACAGCAGTTGATAGACAGTTGAGAGGCGGGATCAAAGAGCCAGAGCTCAACCCCCGCAAGCACAAATAGGTGAGTACACACACACACACACACACACACACACACACACACACACACACACACACACACACACACACACACACACAATTGGGGTCTGGTAGCTGAGTGATCAGCGCGCGGGACTCGTAATCCTGTGGCCCGAGTTCGATTCCCTGCGCCGGCAGAGACAAATGGGCAGAGTCTCTTTCACCCTGATGCCCCTGTTATCTAGCAGTAAATAGGTGCCTGGGAGTTAGACAGCGGTTACGAGCTGCTTCCTGGGGGAGGGGGTGAAAAAAACAGTAGTTAGTAACAGTTGATTGATTGACAGTTGAGAGGCGGGCCGAAAGAGCAGAGCTCAACTCCCGCAAGCACAACTAGGTGCATACACACACACTTACCCACACACAGGAAGCAGCTGTCTAACTCCCAGGTACCTATTTACTGCTAGATAACAGGGGCATCAGAGTGAAAGAAACTCCTCATTTGTTTTCCGCCATCGCCGGGGATCGAACACCCGGACCCTAGGATTACGAGTCCCAAGTGCTGTCCACTCAGCCACAGGCCCCTCATGGATTAAGGAACGTGTGCTAGAGCGAGCGAGTGTAAACGATAAGGAACCAAGAGTTAACGAATAATTTTTTATTTTTCATAAGGGTGGAAATAAGCGAACAGGTGTGAATCTAATTTATTCCCCGCCAAATAACTGGTTGATTGATGTCTAACACCTGTTATCCAGTCTACAGTGGAAAGAGGAATAATGTTCACAACAGCTCTGGTTGACTGATTTCTCATCAACCTGGGGCCAGATTCACGGAAGCACTTACGCAAGCACTTACGAACCTGTACATCTTTTCTCAGTCTTTGGCGGCTTTGTTTCCAATGATTGAACAGTTAATGAGCTCCGAAGCACCAGGAGGCTGTTTATAACAATAACAACAGTTGATTGGGAAGTTTTCATGCTTGTAAACTGTTTACTAAATGTAACCAAAGCCGTCAAAGATTGAGGAAAGATGTACACGTTCGTAAGTGCTTGCGTAAGGGCTTTCGTGAATCTGGCCCCTGTTCTCTTTATAGCCGTCGCATTTTGACGTACCTAAAGCCAAAAACTGACGCACAAGCAAATGGTAGCGGCTCGCGAAATTGACATAATATCCCGTTTTCTATTCGTGGGTCCTCTGGTTGGTTAGGTTAGGGCACTTTAGTACGACAGTTCTTTAACATTTGGAACACTCGCGAGAACGGGCTGCTGTTACACCTTCAGCCAGTCTACAGTAGGGAATAATTCCATGTGTTTTAGGAATGTATTAAGTATACACAACAAACGCTTCCAGCGAACAATTTTAATACGGTAATAAATTTTAATCCGTTTTGAATGCAAATATGCTGGCTCAACGTTATTCAATATCTGTTTAATTAATTTTCATTCTATATATTGTTTGCGTGCATAACCACATAAATAACATTTTATAACTTTATATGTATATTTATGATTGCCTGATAATTACTTAATTTTTAATACGGTTAGACCCATGGGTCTTTAATTACCGATATTTTGACATTTTTTAATATCGATGTCCTCATCAGCTTAACAGAGATGTTGTACAGAATATATCCATTGTTGTGATGTGACATAGTTGTCTTTATATCAAAATTAAGACCACTGATACAGCAAATTATTCACATGTGACCTTGTTAGCTTGTTAGAGAAACAGCGTCAGCTGAGCCCCACATCCGCAATGTTTACATACAGAGACAGAGTCAGCTGATCCCCACCGCAGCAATGTTTACATACAGAGACAGAGTCAGCTGATCCCCACCGCAGCAATGTTTACATACAGAGACAGAGTCAGCTGATCCCCATAGCCGCAATGTTTACATAGGGACAGCATCTGCTGATCTCCACAGCTGCAATGTTTACATTCAACACGTGTCGGCGTGAGTTAACGTGCAAATGTTATATACACCCTATGTTAGTTCTATTTGGCTTTAGCTTTTCGATTTTAGATTTTTGATTCAATGTCAAACGTGTGTGGTATGGTTAAATTCCACATAGCATCTTCAGGGAGGAAGGGGAGAGTGCCTAGGCTCTCAGACAGTGACAAACTCCTTCCTGATGTGAAAATTGAAATCTCCCGATGGTCGCTTTTCTTGTGTCGGAGGCGGGGAAATGAATCTTGTGTCATCGTTTCTAGATAATGTTCCGGACCCTAGTGACTGCTTGGCAAAAAACATATTGCAAAAAGTATTGCTCGTTTGCAAGTTGTTTGGGAAAATATGATTTGAAAAATATATCTACTAAATTTCTAACATATATTTTTATGAGAGAAATGTCTGGAGGGAAGATTGTATATATATATATATATATATATATATATATATATATATATATATATATATATATATATATATATATATATATATATATATATATATATATTCCCATAAGAACATACGTACATGTCTCCCACACGGACGGGTATACACGCATCCCACACGGACGGACATGCATACACCAACACGGACAGACATACATACATAGCTCTCACGAAAACACTGGCACTCCCACATACAAAGTTAGATACGTGATATCGTGATATATCTATGAGGAAATGTTTGGAGTAGGATGGTGGGATCGAACCAGCGTCCTGGGTAAATCATGAACCATGATATGGGTTAAGACGCGCGTCTAGGGTGTTCCAGAACCCCTGAGTCCATTCTTCCGTCCTGCTCCCGAGATTTTCTCGCAACATAACAGCGCACAACGTTGTCACCGTTAAGGTAAAAGATATTTTAAGATTCGACAACTTGTTCAGTGTATCTCATGATGCAGTCAGTATTGCCAGAGCTAAGCAAGGGTGGCCACGGAATCTCGGCCAATTGTGACTGCGGCGTGGCGAGGCAACTTTGCCCTTGTGAACATATTGCAAATTAGTTTAATGGGGAGTTATTATGACTCATTCAACTGAGGGTGCACGCAGTCTCTACCTGCGGCCCAGGAAAGCCTCTCTCCCTCTGCACCCTAACTCACAGCGAGCCTGTCTTTCAGCGTACACAATCCTTGGGAAGCTCTCTAAGGCTGCGACCCAAGGGAGCCTCTTCTTGATCATAATTCTTGGAAGTCCTGGGGATTCTTTCTTTACCTGAATCCCACGACTCTTTGAGATTTATTTTTGGGGCCCCAGGACAACATGGAACCTCTCTGGACCTTCGACTCTGTTGATGTTCTCTCTATAGAGCTTCAACACTGGGAAAGTCTCTGAGTCTTCGTCTCTGCAGAGCCTCTGTCTGAGAGCCCTCGACTCAGGAGAGCTTATGTCTTCTGTTGGCCACCGACTTTGGAGAGCCTCTTTGTTTGTGGCCTCTCGACTCTAGAGCCTCTTTGTGTGTGGGTTTCAGCTCTTAGGATCCTCCCCCTATGTGGGGCTTTGACGGCAAGGATTTTACATATGCCACTCGTGATCTCTCTTAAGGGCTCTTGCTGTTGTGTTAGTAATCCATCTACGGCTAAATCCAAAATACTGAAGTGACTCAATTGTTTTAAATCACCTATTTAGTTAGCATTGTCTAGCCATAGTGCAGGCGTAAGACCATCTAAAGTGCATGAACAAACCTGTACCTGTATATTTTGTGTATACCTGGGCACTCACTATCCAATGGTGTCGGACTTACCTTAACCTTGAGGCCAACTTGCGGTGGTTCCCATGATCAATGTCCTCGCGACCGGTCTCGGGCCAAGCAACCTGGTTGGTGGTTTGGTCAACCATGCTGTTAGACGCCGCTGGTTGTAGTCTGACGTGTAAATTATAGCCCGGTTGATCAGGTATCCTTTAGATGTGTTTATCAAGTTCAAAGCCATGAGAGTTTGACTAGTTATGTTCAGAGGGAGAGTGGTGAAATGGCCACTAATGTTGGCCATTTCTTATGTTCTTAATGGCTCTTTAATGTTGTCAGGTTTTTGCAGTAATATCCGAACTCTTAACTCATTTGACTCTATATCCTTATACTTCTAATGTTTATATATTATTCCTGAGAGCTTTTGTTGGTTCGAAGGATATTAAATAGATTTTCGATGGACACTGTTGTAAGTGCCGTCACTCGCTTGTTTCTGAGAGTGTGGGCCGGTCAGTTTGTACCGGCTGTGTTTGGCCGCTTTGAGGTGTAGAGGTGTGGTCCGGTTATAAATTATTCTAAGCGTCTGTCGCCTAATCCAGAATGTCATTGTTTATCCTACTACTATGAATTATGTATGTTATGGTGTCGAACCTGTAAGAGTTGACGTGAAGTGCTGGATTATAGTGTATGTATTAGACACCATGTCTGGAAGTGTGGCACAATCGAACACCTCCACCCACTTGAATGTGGCCCCATTCCACACTTCCACCCACTTGAATGTGGCCCCATCCCACACCTCCACCCACATGAGTGTGGCCCCATCCCACACCTCCACCCACTTGAATGTGGCCCCATCCCACACCTCCACCCACATGAGTGTGGCCCCATCCCACACCTCCACCCACTTGAATGTGGCACCATTCCACACCTCCACCCACTTGCTTCTGTGCAGCAGGAACAATGGGTAGTCTTGTTGACACCTGTTGCGAAATGTTTATATTAATTTTTCTTAGCGAAAAATCTAATCGTTTTCTTATCATGTCTCAACATAAACGAGGCTACCACTTATATGTTCTGTTGTCACCACACTCTCTGATGTAGGTTTGTATTAATGATGTATGTATATTTAGTGTATTGTACATATATTGCTGGTTGTAATTTTCAGTTGATAGATGCAACCAACTTGTTGGTAGCCAGCCTGCTTTCTCTCCTTCATTTGTCTCCATATTCATGTCTAAACTCCCTCACCTGGGAAAGCATTATTACCATAATTATGGACTTGTGTGCTCAAGAATCCTTTGTAATACACTGAAACCTCACCATTATTATTGTGGTCATGAGAAGGAGTAATGATTATTATGGTGTTATCTGTGGATTTCCTTCACATCCAGCAGCCATGTGAAGCTGCTGGATAAGAAGCTCTTGATAATTAGTCTTGTGTATTTATCCAAGTGGTCAATGGGATGTCTCTTTTGGGCCCTCGACCATAGGAGTTCACTAAGGAAAATTTTGTCAATAAAGATGTTAATAATAATAATGATAAGTCTATCTCTGTATTACAATCATTAGTAACTTTCGAAAAATGTAGTTCTTGCTCTCTCGTAAATGTTATGATGGCGGCGTGAGATTTTGAAGGCAGGTATCCCTCCCTTCCCACCCCCCAAACAGAAGCTCATTAACATGCAGACCCGCCTCTCGGGCAGAGATGAGACCAAGTAGCCCACACCCTCACCTGACTCCACTACCTGTTTACCAACACTGTCTACTGAATGGTAAATGTGAAGGTGCAGGGGAGGGGATAGGTCTTGCTTCAAGGTGTGTACTCACATAATTGTACTCACCTAATTGTGCTTGCTGGGGTTGAGCTCTGGCTCTTTGGTCCTGCCTCTCAACCGTCAATCAACTGGTGTACAGATTCCTGATCCTACTGGGCTCTCTCATATCTACATTTGAAACTGTGTATGGAGTCAGCCTCCACCACATCACTTCCTAGTGCATTCCATTTACTAACTACTCTGACACTGAAAAAGTTCTTTCTAATGTCTGTGGCTCATTTGGGTACTCAGCTTCCACCTGTGTCCCCTTGTTCGCGTCCCTCCAGTGTTGAATAGTTCATCCTTGTTTACCCGGTCGATTCCCCTGAGGATTTTGTAGGTTGTGATCATGTCCCCCCTTACTCTTCTGTGTGTGTGTGTGTGTGTGTGTGTGTGTGTGTGTGTGTGTGTGTGTGTGTGTGTGTGTGTGTGTGTGTGTGTGTGAGTTTGTGTGTACTCACCTAGTTGTGCTTGCGGGGGTTGAGCTCTGGCTCTTTGTGTGTGTGTGTGTGTGTGTGTGTGTGTGTGTGTGTGTGTGTGTGTGTGTGTGTGTGTGTGTGTGTGTGTGTGATCGATAATTCCAACTGTTACACTCAGTTGGCCTTGCGTGAAATTTTTCAATAATAATCAGTATTACTGTGATTTGTGACTCAACGTCATAAATAACCGAAGACAGTTATCAATTATCATAAAATATGCAGTATAGTCCCAATACTCTCACTTTACTATTTAATATTTCTCAGCTTTCTTGGTTCCGCTACTTCTGTCTAGTAAAAGTTTCTCACCTAACTACAGCATTTTCCTGCGTGTCTGTCCACTTGGGGGGGTTTTCTTATGTGCTTTCTTCGTTAACACTTCTCCGTCTCCCTCCCGTCCCTTTCCTCCCCATGTTCCTCCTGTCTTCATTTCCTCCTTCACTAATACTGTCTTCCCCTGCAACCCTTCACTCCTACCATTCCTCCTTTCCTACCGTTTCCCTCCCCTGCCTACCTTTCACTGAATTCTAAACGTGACGGAATTCTTTCCCTGAACTCCCCTGAATTCACGTGACCGGGGCATAAGACACTACCGTTTGTGGGCACGCGTGGCGCGTTGCGGCATGTTGGGCGCCCACACGCACACACACACACACGCACACACACACACACACACACACACACACACACACACACACACACACACACACACACACACACACACACACACACACACACACACACACACGTACACATACGCATGCACACACACACACCTGATCAATACCGCTCCTGCAATACCGGCGTAAGCTTCCTCATCTAGCTACGTCACACCTGTGTCATCGCACTTTCTTATTGGCATAGTCCTGTTCTGTTTGGAAACAGTTTTCATGGAAGATATGGGGCCTGACAGCTGAGTGGACAGCGCTCGGGATTCGTAGTCCTGAGATTCCGGGTTCGATCCCCCGGTGGAGGTGGAAACAAATGGGCAGAGTTTCTTTCACCCTGATGCCCCCCATATTCACCTAGCAGTAAATAGGTACCTGGGAGTTAGACAGCTACTTCGGGCTGTTTCCTGCGAGTGTGTAACAAAAAGGAGGCCTGGTCGAGGACCGGGCCGCGGGGACGCTGAGCCCCGAAACTATCTCAAGATAACCTCAAGATAAGAAGATGAGAGAAAGGGTTGAGGATGAGTTGTGAGTGAGCATGGGATTGGATTGTGGATTTTCCCCTCATGCATCCTCATAAGGCTTGGAAAATTTTGTGCAGTTTCTTTCCGTGATTGTATCAGAGGGAGCAAGTCTAGCCTCTGGTGGTGATACTTCTCTTATGATAACTTCCCTCGGCTTTACCAAGGATAACTGTGCCTGAATGATCACATTTTCTCCCGTGATCCCATATTTGCTGATTTGAACTCTGTAAACTAATCAGGTTATTAATGTAGTTGTAAAAATATTCCCAATAATATTAATAATTTTAATAATGCTAAAGTAACAAATATAACTATTTTCGTTCTTCTCTCTTCTGCTCTCTCTCTCTCTCTCTCTCTCTCTCTCTCTCTCTCTCTCTCTCTCTCTCTCTCTCTCTCTCTCTCTCTCTCTCTCTCTCTCTCTCTCTCTCTCTCTCTCTCTCTCTCTCACTATTTTTGTACCTAAGACTAGGGTTCATTAGTATTGTTTACTGATGTTTCTATTTTAAACTAACAGTAAGAAAGAGCTTGTAATCTACTTGAGCTTATATGAAGCCTGTCCTTAGAAACTGGTCTGTTTAATGAGCTCATTATTAGTTTTTCACTATGAGTAAACTTTATTTAATGTTGTTACAATCGTGTTAGGTTCAGGATGAAGCTGTAGTGAACTGTGAGTCGGAGCCTTGATATAGTCGGTTGAGTTGATTTAAAGGAAATCATTATATTGAGAAAACATGTTCCAATTATGGGGTCAACTTTCAAATGAAGGATCACCGATGTAACGATTTTCTTGAGAAAGGCAGAGCCAACATGTGGATGGTAATGGATGAGCATTACCTTATGGATGATGATGATTACCTTGTGTTGTGTTTTACTCGCCAATTTCTGGTTGTCCACAATGTTAGGCGAAATGGGTATATACCTTTGAGAATATTGTTCTCGTACAGAACAGTACGACCGTCGATATCTCCGGTATTGAAGGCTTTGATGTACTGACTGGTCGGAGCAGAATGGACCAATGCAGGTTATCTTGAGATGATTTCGGGGCTTTTAGTGTCCCCGCGGCCCGGTCCTCGACCAGGCCTCCACCCCCAGGAAGCAGCCCGTGACAGTTGACTAACACCCAGGTGCCTATTTTACTGCTAGGTAACAGGGGCATAGGGTGAAAGAAACTCTGCCCATTGTTTCTCGCCGGCGCCCGGGATCGAACCCGGGACCACAGGATAATAAGTACAGCGTGCTGTCCGCTCGGCCGACCGGCTCCCGACCAGGTGATGAGTCTTCTCGCACAATGTTCAGAAGTCTGACAAATTATGAGAAACAGACCATCCAGGGGAGTAAGCAGTTCATGCTTAAGAGATGGGACTGAATGTATGCCTCGTATAAGGTTTTATAACCGCTGTTGTCGAGAAGATACGATATGCACCTTAGGTCTCTCATTCTATCTCTTACTTGGATTGTAAGTTGAAAAAGTAACTCCGAAGTTAATTCTTCACTTTTTATGAAGATATGTTGCGATTACGTTCACCTTTGCAACCTTAGATGCAGAGGGAAAGTTAATTCAGATAGGTAAATACAATAATATATTTTCCATAAAAGTGTGATGGGAAGTAAGGTAGTTACCCTGTCGAGGGGACCGGGTAATCTTGTTTGTCATTCTTATTGGCTGGTGGGTAATCTTGAGCTTCATTCTTATTGGCTGGTGGGTAATCTTGAGCTTCATTTTTATTGGCTGGTGGGTGCAGTATGGGTGTAACCTGTAGGGGTAAATACTGGTTCGGTAACAGGATTGTTAATTTGTGCAACCAATTACCGCGTAACATAATAGAAGTAGGACACCTTGATTGTTTCAAATGTAGGTTAGACATATATTTGAATAAGTTTGGTTGAATATAAATAGGAGCTGCCTCGTACAAAGTGAGAAATTTGTACGAGGCAGATTTATTTCAATAGGCGTTCTGCAGTTACCTTGATTCTTATGTTCCTATCATTTCTGTTGATATTGTAGATGGTAGGGCATACTTAGATGTAAGCTGGCTTGTGATCATTGGATGAGAGTGGTTAATGTGAAGTGCTTGTGCTATGTCTAATCTATTATTGTCGCATCTGTCTATTATTTTGACGTTGCTGGTCAGGATAGATAGTGATTGTCTGAGTGTGTGTAGAAATAATGTGTTTTTCCTAGTGCCTAGTTGTTCATTTATTGTCTGAGACCTTAATGGAGCCTGCTTCCAAAATATAATTACGCACACACACGCACACCTGTCCAGGCCCCAGAAAGGAAAGAAAGATTCACATGGATGTGATAATAATGAATCAAGAACATAAGTTGCAAGTTGTAAAAAATTTTATAGAAGGAAAGTTCGACGTGTTATGTTTATGCGAAGCAAAGATAAAACATAATATTATGAAGAAGGAAATCATATAAATGTTTTAAGAACAAGAGCGAGGGGAAGACAGACAGAAGTAAGGAAGGAGTATGTTTGTTAGCCTAATGTTTGTTAGCCTAAAGAATGGTGTGGAGCAATGAATCCAATAGGTCCCTTTATTTGCATAGAGTGTTTACACAGATTAAGTTTGACTCTAGGGATATCAAAGAGATAATTATGTCTGGTGTGGTGAATATGTGTTGTATTACACCTGTCCAGGAAGAGTTTCAGAACAGGGTTTGCACTTAAGAAAAGGGTTTTATAAATGTAATTGACACAAGAGAATGTATGGAGTGAAGTTATGTTTAGCATGTTCAAGATGTTTGTGTGTGAATTTCAAGTTTGATAGTGTAAAGGTAGTCATCATTACTTTCCAGAGAATGTGACAATAACGTGGCTCAAGACATCTCAGTCCTCATAAATAAAATGAAGATGACAACGTTTGGGAGCGTCTTGGACCCGTCACGACTCAATAAGTGTCCAGGAGGAACCAAAACGACGTCACTTTTGATTTGCTTTCACTCATATTATTTTGACTTATTCTCTGCTCATAATAAAAACAATAAGCGGATTTTATATGTGTGTGTATTCACCTATTTGTCCCTGTAGGATCGAGCGGTGGCTCTTGGATCCCGCCTGTCTAGCCTTTAGTTGTTTAAAGCAATGACTCCTGCCCTATTTCTCTATAATTCCTAGTTTTAAAGCTATGAATAGTGTTTACTTCCACAATGTGCTCCTTTAGTTCACCCCATTTCCCCATTCTCACGCTAAAAGAAAACTTTATAACATCTCTATGATTCATCAGAGTTTGCAGCTACCACCCATGACCCATAGTTGTGCTGGTATTCCGTGTGAACATTTCATCTATTTCCGCTTTGTCAATCCCCCTAAGTATTTTGTATGCTGCTATCATATCTCCCCGCTCCCTCCTTTTTCCTAACGTCGTCAGGTTAAGTTCCTTCAGTCGCTCTTCATATCCCATCCCATGCAACTCCGGGACAAGACTTGTCGCAAACTTCTGAACCTTTTCCAGTTTCTTAATGTGTTTCTTTAGGTGGGGGCTCAATGTTCGGACTGCATACTCTAAGACTGGTCTTACGTAGGCAGTGTAAAGCGCTCTGATTGCCTCCTTATTTAGGTTTCTGAATGACGTTCTAAGTTTTGCTACCGTAGAGTACGCTGCTGTCTTGATCCGATTTATATGGGCCTCAGGAGTTAGATTTGGTGTTAGTCCACTCGCTATGTGTGTGTGTGTGTGTGTGTGTGTGTGTGTGTGTGTGTGTGTGTGTGGTGACTTAACGGTCGTGTACGTCGGTGACAGACCCGAACTCTCGACCCTCAAGAGCAAGATTATAGGAAAGATAATCTTCTCTCAGAGTGCTGAAAGTAACAAACGTTGAGGGGAGAGAGAGAGAGAGTGAGAGAGAGAGAGAGAGAGAGAGAGAGAGAGAGAGAGAGAGAGAGAGAGAGAGAGAGAGAGAGAGAGAGAGAGAGAGAGAGAGAGAGAGAGAGAGACAAGAGAGAGAGAGAGTTACTGCTATTACCGTAAAACTGCTTACAAATATGATGATTATTGATGACGCTACTCATAGTCTGTTATAGCTCTGTTATAAACAGGACTCGTCACGTTGTTTACCTTTTTATTGATAACGTGATATCCGGGTGTGAGCGAGTTGCATCTATGAGGTAAACATTTACAATGACTGACCTGAACCACCTTGAACAAGGGCTAGCTGAAAGTGCTTATGCACATAAGATTACGATTGAATTTCAATATCACGATATCGGACCGAGATTGAGCGACAGGTGATAAAGGAGCGATAGTTCAAGTGAAGGTATAATGATTTATCGGCTAATGGTATCGACTGCCGATATAAAAACAATTAATCAATTAATGGTATAGGCCTAAACTATTTTTTTTCCTTAATTAAACCACATTTTGGGGAACAAAATTAGCATTCCCAGTAATAAATATATATGTAGTAAATTGAAGGTTTTATTATTGTTTGAGATTGATAGACTCCGACAATAGAAGAAGCTAATATTGAAGAGTTTAATAATATATATCTAAAATATGAAAAAAAAACAATAGCAAATCTTAAAGGGCATAATTAGACGACCCATCACGTGGTTCAAATAAGAACTTGATCTAGTATATCCCTGAAGTATACCTGATCAACCGCGTGTTCCAGTGTCAGAGTAGTTAACAAATGGAATGCACTAGGAAGTGATGTGGTGGAGGCAGACTCCATACACAGTTTGAAAAGTAGATATAATAGAGCTCAATAAGCTCAGGAACCTGTACACCAGTTGATTATGGGTTGATAAGTATGACCAAACAGCCGAAATTCAACCCCCGCATGCACAATTCAGTGAGTACACACACACACACACACACACACACACACACACACACACACACACACACACACACACACAGCACATGGTGGCTTGGGACAAGCACAACAATATACAATTCACTGCCAATTAGAGACAGAGCAGAGTGATCCTAATTACCTTAAACTGACTTAAGGCTCAGAAGAGCTTTGAGTCACTGGGGCAGCCGAACTAATTCGAAATTACACACACACAAACACACACACACATCGACACACAATGTCACGTGGGGCAGTCAATCAACTGGAGAGGTGTAGTAGTGGAAAGGTGGAGTGCAGGATCCACGGCTCGCGGTCACGACTGATACATTGCAGGTCAGGTCACAAGTGAGATGTTGTAAGTCAGCTCACGAATCAGACCACAACTCGGGCAGAGGTCAGATAATACACTCTCATAAGTTGTTCTGTAAATTAGTTAGGTATCTGGGGGGGGGGATGTAGTCATCTCTGTCTTAACGCATATTTAAGGTGTTGGCTTGTTTGTAATTAGACTGAAAATTTGCATAATGAAAGTTTGTACATAAAAAGAACACTGGAAGTGGGCACGCATATTGCATATGTGTGTGTGTATTCACCTAGTTGTATTCACCTAGTTGTGCTTGCGGGGGTTGAGCTCTGCACTTTCGGCCTGCCTCTCAATTGTCAATCAAATGTTACTATTAACTATTGTTTTTCATACTCACACACACACACACACACACACACAAACAGGAAGCAATCCGTAACAGCTAACTCCTAGGTACCTATTTACTGCTAGGTAACAGGGACATCAGGGTTAAAGAAACTGCCCATTTTTGTTTCTCGCCGGCGCCGAGAATCGAACCCGGGTCACAGGATTACGTGTCCAGCGTGCTATTCACACTGCCACAAACGCCCCCCACGACGTGTGTGTGTGTGTGTGTGTGTGTGTGTGTGTGTGTGTGTGTGTGTGTGTGTGTGTGTGTGTGTGTGTGTGTGTGTGTATGTGTGTGTCCGTGTGTGTCCGTGTGTGTATGTTATTTTTGTCTTCCGTTTTTGCCTTTTTTGTCTGTATTTTTACGTGTTTGTTCATTTCCGTGTTTGTTATTTGTGTGGGTGGTTAGTGTGAATTGTATGTGTGTGTTTACATATGTGCCGTTGTCTCTGTATTAAGACACATTTTGATAAATACTTGGTCAAAGTGACACTGAGCCGTGCCTTCCTTGTTGAAAGTTTCCAGCAGGTATACTGACTCACTATGACATAGTACATGTGATGCTCACAGTGTTAAACGAACGATACATACACTGATATGTATCAGTGTTAAGAATTAGATATAAGATAGTATATGATGTCTTAGAAGTACAATAGACTTAATAACCTCGACTATTATTATTATATTAACTGAATACTAATGAAATAAAACAGCGGTGATTGTATGAAGTAAAATGTATGATACAATAAGTAATCAAAAGACTGTTTATGGTTGTATTCTATCCTTGGATGTATACATAGTGGCCAGGGTAGATGTGAACAATCATAGTAGTAACATAGTAATATAGTATACATACAATCATATAGTAATAACAATCAAACATAGTAATCTATAGTGATGTTAAATCGGAAATCTATGGTGATGTTAAATATTTTTTTATTTTATTGAAGTAATGGTGGATAAGATTACACTAATATATTAATTACAGAAGAATGTGGAAAATTTTTGCTAGTTGTGTATAGCACCGTGAACATACTGGATACTTTTCCAAGGTCCTGCGTGACTTTCTCCTCAGTTGCTTATTATTACCACTCACTCACGCACGCACGCAGCCACGCACGCACGTACACACACAACGTGTGTGTACGTGTTCCACACACCGGGTAGAACACGAACAAGGGGACACAGGTGGAAACTTGGTGCCCAGATGAGCCATAGAGACATTATAAAAAAAAAATCAGTGTCAGAGTAGTTAACAAATGGAATGCATTAAGTGATGGAGGCAGACTCCATATACAGTTTCAAATGTAGATTTGATAGAGCCCAGTAGGCTCAGGAATCAATACACCAGTTGATTGACGGTTGAGAGGCAAGACCCAAGAGCCAAAGCTCAACCCCAGCAAGCACAACTAGGAGAGTACTCAATGCAGTGAAACACTGCAGGCTTCTACGCCATGCTCCCTTCTCTCAATTTTCTAACCTCTTCTTTATACATTTTCTTTTACTTTGCCCATCATACCACCGTCCATATTTGTCCTACCATTTTCATATTCCTCTGTGAAGGTATTAATGTAAATTTAGACTCCGTGTTCCCTTTTAGAGTAAATTTAAGTGAAGCTGCAGCAGTTATAAATGCAAATATAAGTTCAGGAACAATTGCAAATTTAACCTTCAGGTGTGAACTTAAGTGTAAAAATATTTCTAACATTAAATTTAATATATATATATATATATATATAAGTGCAAATACAATTGTAAATGTAAATGAATGCGTGTGTGGGCGACGGTAGTGGTGGTGAGGAGATCGATGTGCCTAACAGTTGACCTGGCCAGGGTAAGGTGTGGATTGGGTCTGGGGAGAGGGGTGTAGTTAAGGAGGAAGGGGGAGGTTGAGAGAGAGAGAGAGAGAGAGAGAGAGAGAGAGAGAGAGAGAGAGAGAGAGAGAGAGAGAGGACAGAGAGTGAGATAAGACACAGAAATTAAGGGAGGGAATCTGTTAAAGACAAAATATCTATTCACTAACAACAAGCATTTTTTTCATCATTTATCCTTCAGTTACAGATTCGGTCTCACACCTGTTATTTATATCGGTCATGAGTCGCCTTGAGAGAAGGGAAATGATTACAACTTATACTCATTTACTTTGCCGTAAATTACATCTGATCCACAAATGTCGAAATGACTAGAAGGGAGAAATCCTTTACAAAATCCCACCCAGTCCACGGTTAGTGCCTCCTGTCCTCGGTGGCGTGGGTAGGATCTGTAAGCCTTTAAGACCAGCCCGACACTCAACATGACCACAACTTTATCTGTTACGTTGTACAAACGTAACGTTATACAAACGTAAAATCGTCGCTGAAACGTTGTGTTTACAGGGAGCACACGACACAGCCTGCACAACAGGGTCTGTGAGATGCCATCACGACTTGATCACTGTAGAGTGTAAAAAAAATATTACCGAGTGGTTGGTGATGCAAGGTTCCTTGATTGACCAATAAGGACCCCTTCAGGTGCTGAGTGGCAGATATAAGACCCCTTCAAGGGCTGAGTGGCAGATATAGGACCCCCCTTCATGGGCTGAGTGGCAGATAATGGACCCCTTCAGGTGCTGAGTGGCAGATAATGGACCCCTTCATGAGCTGAGTGGCAGATAATGGACCCCTTCATGGGCTGAGTGGCAGATAATGGACCCCTTCATGGGCTGAGTGGCAGATAATGGACCCCTTCATGGGCTGAGTGGCAGATATAGGACCCCCCCTTCAAGGGCTGAGTGGCAGATATAGGACCCCTTCATGAGCTGAGTGGCAAATATAGGACCCCCCTTCAAGGCCTGAGTGGCAGATATAGGACCCTTTCATGGGCTGAGTGGCAGATATAGGACCCCCCTTCAAGGGCTGAGTGACAAGGCCGAAAATATTACTCCAAATATTGACGGGTCTAGAAGTGGATACCACACACCAGGCGTATATATCGGTGTATATATATAGGAGTATATAGGAGTATATGTCCCTCATATGCAACCTGTCCTCGTAATTAATAGGTCGCATTTCTTACGTCACGGTAACCAACGATGCAAATAGCACTCTGCTGTGAAAAGTAGTGGCTCACACATGTCAACGTTTTCTTTGCATCGGACTCGGTAGGTTAGGTGGGTTGCTTGGGTTCTTACGTTAATGGTTAAGTTAGGAGGTAAGAGGCTGGTCTGTGTATGTGTGACACAGAGAGGGGTAATGGCACCTGGTGGGAATATGATTACATTTCTAAAAGCAAATAGAAACTCGTTACACAATACTGCACTCCTCCGTAGGCAAACTGTTCAGCAGTCGTTTACTGTACAAATCCACAAGGGCCGTGACGAGGATTCGAACCTGCGTACGAGAGCATCCCAGACGCTGCCTTAATCGACTGAGCTACGATATGGTAAAAGGAGTTGAAACTGAAGTTCTACTGAACTTACTGGTTCCTGCAGCCTCTCCGAGGCACAAACCAGGGTTTTACACCACTCCCCACAGGCACTCGAGTCGTTTAGTACGTCGTGCTAAGGTAACTGTATTGTGGTATCTGTGTTACCAGTCTTCCTCACCCCTCCTTCATATTTAGCAAGAGTTAATAGTCTCCCTTGCCTCCAGTCATTAGGGACAGTTACCGGTCTGTCTCATGCCCTAGTTATTACAGACTACGACCCGTCTCTTCCCCATCCCCTCCCCAGTCATTAGCAACAGTCACCAATCTTCCTCAGCCCCTTCATAATTAGTGAGCGTTATTAGTTTGGCCGCCCGGGTCATTAGCACCAGTTACCTTCCTGCTTCACCTTCACTTGCAACAGTTACTGTTCTATCAGGTTCGTTATTGATAATTTATATATTACGTTTTCTTAAGATAAGTTGTTTTATTCTCAAGACAGTGAAGATGAGCCATAGATACACCAGCGTTAATCCTAAAACAGACAAGGATACGTAAACATCTGTCTACTTCTCTTCCCTCATCCTCTCTCCTTCCCTCCTCCTCCTCCTCCTCCTCCTTGGTCTCCATCTCCCGTTGTCTTAGCTCTCACCTTTAATGTCTAACACAATGCTTGGTTTGTTCCTTCGTGCTCCCTGTTCCTACGTGTTCCTCGATAGTCTGTGTTGCCTGTTCTTCCGTGTTCCTTGTTCTTGCGTGTTCCCTGTTATTCCGTGTTCCATGTTCCTTCGTGTTCCCAGTTCCTTCGTGTTCCCTGTTCTTCCGTGTTCCCTGTTCATCCGTGTTCCCTATGCCTTCGTGTTCCCAGTTCCTCTATGCTCCCTGTTCCTCTATGCTCCCTGTTCCTCCATGCTTTCTTTTCCCTCCATGCTTTCTGTCCGTTTGTTCTTCCTGTTTTCCTTGCTCCGTATTCCCTCGTGCCCCCTGTTCCTCCTTCCTAGGGGTGTTGGTCTCCCACTCCCCAAGCATCAAATCAACAATGTAAGTTATTGTGGATGTGTAATAGTACGACTGAAAACTGTATTGCCAATACTGGAAAAAATCCTTCAAAGTGATCGTACATTAAATAATAATACTAAATAATTATGCATTGAGAGATGTCCCTAAATTCTCTGCCTATATACTGTGAGGGTTTGTTGACCAGACCACACACTAGAAGGTGAAGGGACGACGACGTTTCGGTCCGTCCTGGACCATTCTTAAGTCGATTGTCGATTGAAACGTCGTCGTCCCTTCACCTTCTAGTGTGTGGTCTGGTCAACTTACTTTAGCCACGTTATTGTGACTCATCGCCTGCATCTGAGGGTTTGTTGTCGCACCCCATACTCATCCTGTGAGCGGTAGCGCAAAAAGCATTACAGAGGGCACAAAAGGTCTTTATCAGACCTCATCTTAGATTATTACATGAACAATTTCATCTATCATTCACACCTTTTAGTTACAATGTCAGCTAGTTACAGAGAAAGTGCTGTTTCAAGAGCTGTATATTTACAGTAGGTCATTATACATTAATGGTAGGTCTTATCGCTAATACATAGTAGTTTGACCAACGGAGATATTACAGTCATAAGGGAGCTTCTGTTTATTATTAGTCTTCACAATACACTACTTGGATGTGTAGCAATAGTTGTCTATTGCTTTAGTTCTGGACTGTGTTCAAGACTAAAGTATACTTGCTGTTTGGTCAGTAAACTATTATCTTGGTCTTAATAGCGCTCCAGAGGTTGACAAGGCTTAATAACGTTCCAGAGGTTGATTGGCCGTAATGACCCTCCAGAGGTTGATAGACCTTAATCAAATCAATTCAAAGTGTTTTTTCATAAGTGGTTGTACATTTATAATTGGGAAAGTTGACATAAATTTACACTTTCTTTATCACATAATAGTCACAACAACAACAACCCCACAACACGTGTCATTATCAGAATCACAAACTATATTCGTAACAACGTATATAAATAATTACAACACTGGCTGGAGTAAATAGGTGTATAGCAGTCTTCATCAAAATCAAAATTACATTTTAGGTATAAGGTGAGTGAACACTTAGCTAAGAATTTGAGCGTTGATATATCGTAAAGACAAAGTGAGAGGTTAATATTAGAGCGGTAATACATATATTGGCACAATTTATATATCACAAAAAAAATACATTAAATAATTGTTCTTTTAAATAAAAGTAGTAAATATTCTTTTAAATAAAAGTTCATTAAAAATCATTAACAATAATAATAATAATAATAATAAATGCATTTATTAACATATAATTCTTGCTGGTATTTTCTTGTAAGGTAAGACCGCTGCATTAGCACGGTTGCTCACTCCTGGCCAATACTGCCTGAGTCGAAGGAATGATTTTTTTGTGGAATTATGGATTAATTTTTTCGGTAAAATGGTTTATCCGCTTTAGTCATGTAAAACCTGGGGAAGGAGGGCAAAACGCAGAGAGGCGGTCGAATGGAGAGAGAGAGAAAGAGAGAGAAAGAGAGAGAGAGAGAGAGAGAGAGACAGAGAGACAGAGACAGAGAGAGACAGAGACAGAGAGAGAGAGAGAGAAAGAGAGAGTGGTGGTTAGTGGTTCAAAATTAGTAGAGACAATATATGAACAAAATAGATAAATATACCTATATAAAGATATTGAGAGAGCCACAAGGGCCGTGATGAGGGTTCGAACCTAACATACATATAATTTGATGTATCACACTATTGTGATTTCTGTGTGTCTAGATATTGAGAGACAAAGACGGACACGAAGCGAGAGGTAGGTTTCCGGAGCTGGTCAGACCTGTCAGATACAAACGGACAGCTTAGCCAATCCAGTTTATGGGCTGGAATTATGCGTCATTCTCGGAAAATCCTCGTCACAGGATATTGTCAGTACCTGGACACGTACAACAGCGCAGTGGTTATAATACATAATTTATTATGTATTATGGGCCATATAATACATAAATATATGGCCTAAGATCATTACCAAATGATCTCGCCTGAAGCAAAATTTCTCCCCTTTGTTTACAATGCTTTGTCTACAAGATTTGTTATCTTGGTTTTCATTAGGTAAAGTGTACATTGCGTCCAGTCAGATCACACGTAGTAACAGAGGCTCACGCCCGGATAGTAAACAATAGTGTGAAATGTAACTATAAGGTGTGAAGGATAGATGAAATTGTTTATGTAATAATCTAAGATGAGGTCTGATAAAGACCTTTTGTGCCCTCTGTAATGCTTTTGCGCTACCGCTCACAGGATGAGTATGGGGTGCACAATAAACTAGCCGTCTTCGGCGGCAACAACCAAGTGTGAAATGTTAAAGATGAAATAATTAAAAGCGAACAAAGTAGATTATCTTCACTGTGTTGATATATACAACAAATTGGGTTGATGAATGTAGTGTCTGCAATCTCAACTTTGTGACTGTTGTCTAAATTTCCTGCAGAAAGTTTCTTTTAAATATTGAATGAGATCCCGTTAATATGAAAATTTATACATTACAATCACCAAAACTGAGATAAGGAATGAATAAATTAGTTAAGTCGTCGAGGAAAATAACTGGTTAATAAATAATTGATTGCTTGAAGAAATGTGGATTTTAAGTAATTTTGATGAAAACTATTAAACTGAGAAAATCAGTAGGAACCACGAGGAGGATTCGAACCTGCACCATGTGTATCCCTAAATTATTTATGTAAAGTTTGCTCCAGCATCCACCCAAAACCCACCCGAGTGCCCTACTCATCACCCACCATAGATGAGTCCGGTACCCATCCCAGCAGTCCCACAGTCGACCCATAATACCTCGACATCAATATAGTATTCCTCCAGTACCCTAACTGGTATTCACACAGCATGTTACCCTGTCTCTACTCTACCACCCTCTTCCCAGAACACTACTCGACATGTTACTTAGAACCCACTTGAGCAGTCTAACCATTATACCCAGTACCCAACTAATTACCACCCATTGTCCACTCAAAAAATCCAACCAAATCCACTCACTACATTAGTAGTTCCCTCGAGACCATGCTCGAACTCTCTCTACCATCACCCCCATTACTTACCCACCGTAGAAGCCTCTTCGTTACCAAGCCATAATCGCCAGCACCACCCACCTTACCCATCCAACACCCACCCACCCTCATATATCACCCGCCCTGGAAGCAGCCACCTCACCCATTCTCCCAGCATCACCCACCCTGGAAGCAGCCACCTCATCCATTCTCCCAGCATCACCCACCTCAAAAGCACCAGGCATCCCACCCTCCAACCAAAGCACCACCACCTTCGGGCCAAAGCACGACCCACCTCACCCACCCGCCCCCCGTCCCACCTACTAACTTCCACACCATTAACCCTCTTCTCCCCGTTATCGGCGTCTTCCAGCGTTCTATCGTCTTCATCATCACATCTCTGGAGGCTTCTTCAACGCTGATTTTCTTCCTCCCTCCCTCCCCTGTCCTCTGTTTTTTTTATCCCTCCCTCTCCTCCCCTCTCCTCTATTTTTTTATCCCTCCTTCTCCTCCCCTGTCCTCTTTTTTCCTTAATCCCTCCCTGTCCTCACTTTTATTCCTCCGTTTCCTCATTACCTCCAAATCCCATCCATCTCCTTTGTTTTTACCGCTGTCTTGTTGTTCACATTCTCACAAGACCTCACCTTCATACACGGAGGATAGCTAAAAGGCAGGAGGGGCCCTTGAACTCAATTCTTGCAGGCACAGATAAGAGCACACACACACACACACACACACACACACACACACACACACACACACACACACACACACACACACACACACACACACACACACACACATACACACACACAGAAGATTCAGCGGTATGCCACAAGGCTCGTCCCGGAACTGAGAGGAATGAGCTACGAGGAAAGGCTAAAGGAGCTGAACCTCACATCCCTGGAAAACAGAAGAGTAAGGGAAGAAATGATAACCACCTACAAAATTCTCAGGGGAATTGACAAAGTGGACAAAGACAAACTCTTCAGCACGTGTGGGACACGAACAAGGGGACACAGGTGGAAACTTAGTACCCAGATGAGCCACAGAGACGTTAGAAAGAATTTTTTCAGTGTCAGAGTAGTTAATAAATGGAATGCACTAGACAGTGATGTGGTGGAGGCTGACTCCATACACAGTTTCAAATGTAGATATGATAGAGCCCAGTAGGCTCAGGAATCTGTACCCCAGTTGATTGACAGTTGAGAGGCGGGACCAAAGAGCCAAAGCTCAACCCCCACAAGCACAATTAGGTGAGTACACGCACGCACACACACACATCAATGGTTCTACAAATGGCTACTAAAGTTCAACCCACGTAAATGTAAGGCAATGAAACTACCTAAGATAAAGAGATAAAGCTCAACCCCCACAAGCACAACTAGGTGAGTACACACACACACACACACCAATGGTCCAACAAATGGCTACTAAAGTTCAACCCACGTAAATGTAAGGCAATGAAACTACCTAAGATAAAGAGATAAAGCTCAACCCCCACAAGCACAACTAGGTGAGTATACACACACACACACACACACGTCATCGGCGACAGAAAGGCGGGGCCCGAAGCTGAAGCTCATCCTGCAAACACAAATAGGTGAATACATACAGGTACACACACCCCACGAGCAAACAATGAAATATAACCAACATACAAAGTAACAAAGTCGAAAAGCAAAGATTAAAGAAGTGTGGGAACTACCCGGACAAGAGTCAGAGATGTCATGGAGACCTTCTTTACATGATGTAAAGATGGAACGGGTTAAGAGTGTTGAGACCAACTCATTCTACAGTTTTACAAGAAAATTTGACAAGAAATATGATGGAAGAGATTCATTGCACTAAGCGACCAGCAGATAGAAAGTTTAGGCTAACTCTGCGAGAACATTGAGGTGAGTACACACACACACACACACACACACACACACACACACACACACACACACACACACACACACACACACACACACACACACACACACACACACTCGTACCATCTGGGATGATAGTGATTGTGGTTACTCTGGCAACGATAATGATGGTGGTGGTGGTAGTGGTGCGGGTATCGCTGGTAGTAGTAGTGGTGCGGGTATCGCTGGTGGTGGTAGTGGCGCGGGTATCGCTGGTGGTGGTAGTGGCGCGGGTATCGCTGGTAGTAGTAGTGGTGGCAACTGTTGCATTAATGATGGTGGAAAATGTGAAATTGTGACAATGGTGAACAAAGTTTCCAGGGAGGGTATGATCATCATGACCAAACACCACATCACAAGATGAAGACTCGACGACGCTTCGGTCCGTCCTGGACCAATATCATGTTGTGTGGCGATTTGACTTGATAATGGTCCAGACACACGACATGATAATGGTCCAGACACACGACATGATAATGGTCCAGACACACATGATAATGGTCCAGACACACATGATAATGGTCCAGACACACTTGATAATGGTCCAGACACACTTGATAATGGTCCAGACACACTTGATAATGGTCCAGACACACGGCATGATAATGGTCCAGACACACATGATAATGGTCCAGACACACTTGATAATGGTCCAGACACACGGCATGATAATGGTCCAGACACACATGATAATGGTCCAGACACACTTGATAATGGTCCAGACACACATGATAATGGTCCAGACACACGGCATGATAATGGTCCAGACACACATGATAATGGTCCAGACACACATGATAATGGTCCAGACACACGACATGATAATGGTCCAGACACACGACATGATAATGGTCCAGACACACATGATAATGGTCCAGACACACATGATAATGGTCCAGACACACTTGATAATGGTCCAGACACACTTGATAATGGTCCAGACACACGGCATGATAATGGTCCAGACACACATGATAATGGTCCAGACACACTTGATAATGGTCCAGACACACGGCATGATAATGGTCCAGACACACATGATAATGGTCCAGACACACTTGATAATGGTCCAGACACACATGATAATGGTCCAGACACACGGCATGATAATGGTCCAGACACACATGATAATGGTCCAGACACACTTGATAATGGTCCAGACACACGGCATGATAATGGTCCAGACACACGACATGATAATGGTCCAGACACACGACATGATAATGGTCCAGACACACTTGATAATGGTCCAGACACACTTGATAATGGTCGAGACACACGGCATGATAATGGTCCAGACACACTTGATAATGGTCGAGACACACGGCATGATAATGGTCCAGACACACATGATAATTGTCCAGACACACTTGATAATGGTCCAGACACACGGCATGATAATGGTCCAGACACACGACTAGATAATGGTCCAGACACAAGACTAAATAATGGTCCAGAACCGACCGAACTCTCGTCGTTTCTCCATGTTGTAACGTGTGGTTTGGTGATCATATATTCCTCGTTATCGTGACTAGGTATAATTAGCAGCAAAAGGATCCGAAGTCATTACACTTGGCGATCTGCAACCGAAAGGCGGAGCCCAGGATTGAAGCTCGCCTTGAAGGCACATATAAGTGAAATTGTGTAGGTGAGTATACACAAAATCTAAGATCGTGAAAATTATTGGCATGAACTTGGCGGGTAAATATCACGTCCTCGCCAGGATTCGCGAAAGTTTTGCTTTTGTAAACAAACCTGAATGATAAATTGACGGTCCGTATCTCTTATTCTGGTGTGGCTGGGGGTGGTGGTGGTGGTGATGTATGTGGTGGCGAGGGTGTGGCTGGTGGTGGTGGTAGTGACGTATGTATTGAGGATGGTATGGCTGGTGGTGGTGGTGGTGAGAGTTAGGGTGGTACTGGTGGTAGGAGGTGGGGATGGGAGGATGGTTGAAGTGTGGTAGGAGGTGAGGATGTGGTGGCAACAGCTGTAGTGGTAGTGGTGTTGATGGTTGAAGTGGTAGTGGTGGTAAGAGATGGTGGAGGAGCTGGGGATGGTGGTAATGTATGAGGTGATAGTGAGGGAGACGATAATAATAATAATAATAATAATAATAATAATAATAATAATAATAATAATAATAATAATAATAAAAAGCTGTTCATCTTATAAATAATAATATTCAATATTCGGTCACGGGTTCGAGTCACCTAAGAGCTCCACCTGATACCCTCATAATAGAGTTAACTCTAACGCACCTCTCAGCCGCTGGTCTCCGAACGGGATAAGTGCCATAATCCATAATTCCGAAAAAATTATACAGAATTACATATGTTTTTAGTCAGCTGACGAGAATTAGTTTGGGTGCACATCATTTACAATTATTGTAAGGAAACACATCTGTAATTTAACGTTCAGGGACCGTCAGACCAAAATTGTCATTAGTTTCAGACTGGAAACTTTAAGAGAGAGAGAGACAGAGCGTGAGATAAAGACAGAGATAAAGCCAACAAGAGTTTTGTTGTTTTGTTTAAGAATAGTTAAAAACAATATACTGGAACAAGTGACCAAGGATATCGTTCTCTATCGCCATAATGCGATCGAACGATATCAATATTTTATTAATAAAATATTGTTTTAAATGTGTCTTTATAGTATATAATAGAGTATATTTCGAGTGATGTATGGAACAGGGAGAGAGAGAGAAAGAGAAGGAAGTTGGGAGAAGCGAATAATAGGGTAAGTGGAAAAGGAGAGAGATAGTAAGCAGAGCAATAAGGCGAGTAGACAGATACTGTAGTGGAGGAGAACCAAAGGGTGGAGTAGAGGGGGTGGTAAACGTGTTAGAGAAGAAGAGAGTGACAGAGAGAGAAAAGAGAGAGGGTGAGGGAGAGTAGAGAAGTGGGGGTGGGAAACGACCGTAAGAGGGGAAAGAGAGAGGCTGGGTTTAAGGGGGATAAGAGAGTAAGAGGTAGGTATGGAGAGGAGGAGGAGGATAAGAGTGCCCGAGTGCGAATGGGGAGGGAGAGTGGAAGATGAGAGCAACGGAAGCCAGAGAGGGGAAGTAGAGGGAACAGATGGATTAGAGTAGGTACCTGAAAAGTGGTGTGATAAGATAAATGGACTGAGGAGAGACGAGTGGGGATTGAGAGGGGTATTGGCAAAATGAGTTGGAGTGAGAAGTGGGGATGGAGACGGGGAGTAGAGAGGGGCAATGAGGATGAAGGAGAGTTGGGATGGAGAGGGGAGTGAGGATGGAGAGGAGTGGGGGGAAGAGAGGAGAATGCGAATGGAGAGGGAAGTTAGGATGGAGACGGGAGTGGGGGTAAACACTTAGTGATGTTAAAGCTGAGAGAACCAGATATCTCATTACTTTCCCCTTGTTCTGTATGACTGGTTGTAGCAGTGTATGACTGGTTGTAGTAGTGTATGACTGACTGTAGCAGTGTATGACTGGTTGTAGCAGTGTATGACTGGCTGTAGCAGTGTATGACTGACTGTAGCAGTGTATGACTGGCTGTAGCAGTGTATGACTGGCTGTAGCAGTGTATGACTGACTGTAGCAGTGTGTGACTGGCTGTAGCAGTGTATGACTGACTGTAGCAGTGTGTGACTGGCTGTAGCAGTGTATGACTGGCTGTAGCAGTGTATGACTGGCTGTAGCAGTGTGTGACTGGCTGTAGCAGTGTGTGACTGGCTGTAGCAGTGTATGACTGACTGTAGCAGTGTATGACTGGCTGTAGCAGTGTATGACTGGCTGTAGCAGTGTATGACTGGCTGTAGCAGTGTGTGACTGGCTGTAGCAGTGTATGACTGGCTGTAGCAGTGTATGACTGACTGTAGCAGTGTGTGACTGACTGTAGTAGTGTATGACTGGCTGTAGCAGTGTATGACTGGCTGTAGCAGTGTATGACTGACTGTAGCAGTGTGTGACTGGCTGTAGCAGTGTATGACTGGCTGTAGCAGTGTGTGACTGACTGTAGCAGTGTATGACTGGCTGTAGCAGTGTATGACTGACTGTAGCAGTGTATGACTGGCTGTAGCAGTGTATGACTGACTGTAGCAGTGTATGACTGGCTGTAGTAGTGTATGACTGGCTGTAGCAGTGTATGACTGGCTGTAGCAGTGTATGACTGGCTGTAGCAGTGTATGACTGGCTGAGGTAGAGAATGACTGGCTGTAGCAGTGTATGACTGGCTGAGGTAGAGAATGACTGGCAGTGTGTGGCATGATTACAGTGTGCAATGATTGCATACTGTAATTGTATGAACGATTGTAATTACATATATATATATATATATATATATATATATATATATATATATATATATATATATATATATATATATATATATATATATATATATATATATATATATATTATTGACTAACGCTGTCTTACTACATCGTGTGATTACAATTTTAACGTATATGGTTGCATGTAACTTGTTACAATCATGTTGGAATGTGCCTGTTCCTGCAATTATGCTGGACAGTGTTTGCTTTCTTGGCCAGGAATGCTGCCACATTGCAGCTCTTGAGGCCTCTTGAGTGGTTTACTGGTCTACATCACCAGCCCCATTAATGCGGGTGATATTGGGGAGTTAGAAATTGTGCAGAGAACACTGACTAGACGCGTTTATTTACCTTTGACTCTCAACTACTCAAAGCGGACAGAAGCCTTTACGTTGTCTTCTCTGGAACCCTGGAAGCGACCACAAGCCCTCAAGTTGCCCTTCTTGCAACCCCTGAAAGCTACTGGGTACGGGGATGCCTTTGGTATGCTTGACAGAGGGTATATCTACGGCATACTGGGCAAGGGAGGTGTGGTTCCTTAGGCATACTGGGCAGGGGAGGTGGGGTTCCTTAGCCATACTGCGCAGGGGAATTCCTCACGGCTTTACCCTATTTATTCAACGTCTTTTTGTTTCTTGACGATCTCTTGAGAAAGTCTGTTGGTATTTATTACAATCTTAAGATAATTATGTATCATCAGTGAACGAAACTTTCTCTTCAGATTGGTCGATGTGGACCTTAGCTGCCGTTTTAGGAAGTAATATTTTTGTCTGGGTCTCTTGGTGTGGCGAGTCGCGACAGTGATCTGATGGAACCTCTGCACGTTTTTCCTGCCACTAGACGATGAGCTCCAAAACTCTCACCATCACCACAATCCCCACGGACGACACCACCATCCCTAGCATCATACCCTCCTCACCACCACCACCAACACTATCACCACAACCACCAGCGCTAACATTACCGCTCCATCGCCACTATCACACCACCCCATCACCACCACCACTACTACCAGCACTAGCATCACCGCCACCACCACCACACAACAAACCACGCCAGCATTTAGAGTATAGGACCTAACAGGTCCCCTTTAAACCCAGGTCTGACACGGTGGGTGAGACCAATATGCCTTCGGCTTCCGCCTTCACAAATTGCCCATTTTTGGGTCGTCTTTCATCGCACGACGACTAGTGCCGAGGCCCGGGTGTCGTTCCAGCACCGGAGACCTCGTCGCCGCAATGACTGTCTAACCAGCATCGGAATGAGCGGAAACGAGAATACGGGAAACACACATACGAACGATCGAGTTTCAGTCGTTGAGAGAACGACTGCGGACGATAAAGTTTTAATCACAGAGAAACTCTAGTACGGTACTGACGAAACAGATGAACAGGTGAGTTGTTGTTGTTATAGATTCAGCTACTCGGAACAAGTTCCAAGTAGCACGAGCTAGGGTGAGCCCGTAACTTACCTGGCACAGGAACGGGGCAAGTAGCATGGGCTATAATGAGCCCGTAGTGGACTTACCTGGCACAGGAGCAGTGCGTGAACAGGTGAGGCTGTATGACCATGATATACAGACACAGAGACAGGTGCTGGCGTAAATAGGGAGTAGACAGGATAAAAACACATTTTACATTCGCAGTCTTTTTACGGGCTATTCGTGCCCGTGCCACCTCTTGGGTGGATTAATCTTCCTCAATCAATCAATCGACGCAGCCTTACAGTGTGGTACGCTCTTTGGTGGTGGTGGAGGGGGGGCGGTGAAGGAAAGGGAGGTGATATAAGGCTGGAGCAGATAGGCGAGGAATAGAGGCAGAGGGAAGTAGAGGATGATGCATATATGAAGAAGGATTATAGTTGTGGGATAATGGATAAATGGGACAGGTTAGGAGAAGGTTGAAGGGGCTGGATAAAGAATTTCCGAAGGTGAGAGCAGAATGCTTAAGGGAATGGAAGAATGGTAGAAACAAAAAAAGAGGGGAAGGGTGGAAAGGGAAAGAAGCAATGAATGAAGAAGTGAGTGGAAGGGAAAGCGAATGAGAAGAAAGGGAGGGAAACAAAAATGGAAGTGGTTGCAGAAAAGGGGGAAGAGGGAATCATAGAGAGGAAGATGGAGAGGGGTAGGAGGAAAAATAATGAGAAGAGAAGCAAAACAGGAAATAAGGAATTGAAATTCAAGGAATATAAATAGGAAGGTACGAAGTGGCGGAAGAGGAAGGGGGATGGTGAGGGTGGGAGAGAGATGGGAAGGAAATGTAGGGGGAAAACAACGGGAAGTGTGAATACAGGTTAGAATACAGAATATAGGTCATGAGATATAGTTCCATTTATAATACGAAAATTAGAAGGTATTAATACAGTATACAAGACGCCATCTGATGTCATACAAGGAAAACTCCATGTAAAGGATCTAGGAATTGTGATGTAGGGCGACCTAGCGTTGAGTGAGCTTAACTAAGGGAACGTTGTATCAGGCAGGAGAACATTTATAGGCTGGATAATAAAAACCTTCAAATCAAGGATTACCACAATGCCTCTACATGTGCTTTCTCACTGTGAGTACTCACACTTTCAAAGCATGTGAAAATTCTGAAATAAAAAGGAATACAAGAACATGCACTGCACATATTTATCTGGATCATTTAAAGGACGCAAAATGTACTATCAGGAACGGATGAGAGACAACACATAAATGCACACGTGGAATATACTGGAAGACCAGATCCAAATCCAGATCCAAATCCAGATCCAAAGATCCAGATCCAAAGATCCAGATCCAAAGATCCAGATCCAAAGATCCAGATCCAAAGAAAAAACTGACAATCTGGGGCACTATAAACATCAGAGGTCCACGGTTCTTCAACATCCTTCCATCATATATATAAACTATGGCCGGAGCACGAGTGTATGTTTTTGAAGAGACAATTGAACAAGTTTATTTGGGAAATGCTGGAGAAGTCACTCCAAGCAACATCCATTCAGATTCTAAGAAAACAAACCTGGACCCAAGACATGCTTGTAGAACAAAACTCTTGAAACCATATGCAGGAAAATTACAGATAAACACGCCAACACAAATTTAATACATACATGACTAAAGTAACAACTTATCTTCTGTACAAATAAACACTTTATCACTGCACCAAGAAATGTTATAGAAGAGAGAATCTTAGCACAATGCTCAAGTAGTCACAATATTGGGTGACACAATTTTGTGTGACTGGTTAAGATCTTCACGTGACTGGTTAAGATCTTCACGTGACTGGTTAAGATCTTCACGTGACTGGTAAAGATCTTCACGTGACACAACAGTCGACGCTTCAGGAAAGAGCCGCCATTTTGCAATATAGTCAACAAAGAAAACAAAAATCTATTTACATAAAATGCCTTAAAACATGTTAACGTCAACATAAAATGGAGAGCGGGAGAAGGAATGAGAATGGGGAACTAAAAAGGGAGGGATAATGGGAGGCGGAGGTAGAGACAGGGGAGGACACGAGAGAAAGTTGGACTGGGAGAGGATGTGGAAATGAGAAGAGAATAGCAGAAAGAAAATTGAATTGGTAAGAAAACCTAGAGGAGAGGAGAGGGAATAGGGGGGAATGATAGGAAGGGAGAGAGAGAGAGAGAGAGAGAGAGATATGACGAACGAGAAGAAGAGTGGGAGACAAGACAGTGAGGAAGAGGAAAGTTGAAGGTAAGAGAAACCGTGGATAATACATAAAGGTGTATAGGAAACGAAAGAGGAGAAAATAAAAAGCAAGAAGAGCTGACAGGCGTAATAAAGCTAAGGGTGAGAAGATAGAGTAGGAAGGGAAAGGAGGAGGAAGATGAGAGAGGACTGGAAGAGACGAACGCGGGACTGGAGATAAGAGAGGGACCCGAGGCGGCACTGGAGGACACGCAGGTGAAAAGGATGATAATAAAGACAAGAGAAAATGAGGCGAGGGAAGTGAGAGGACACCTGGCGATGATGGCGGCGCTCTCGACCCGCACCCGGACGAGGAGAGCTCACCGAGGGCCAGCCAGAGGCCAGCAGGACCTCACAGTCAGGTCCTGAAGGTGGAGGGAAGCTTACCATCAGGTCCTGAAGGTGGAGGAAAGCTTACCATCAGGTCCTGAAGGTATGGGGAAGCTTACCATCAGGTCCTGAAGGTGGAGGGAAGCTTACCATCAGGTCCCGTAGTGGAGGAAAGGGGGGAAGAGGTTAGGAAGAAGCTCACCAAGAATCCAAAAGTTGTGGGGACGGGGAAGAGCAGCAAACCCCGGGAGGAGGGGGGGGGGGGTAGGGGCCACGGGTGGTTAGTCGGGTCTAAAACCTGCACCGGTATGAACATATGACGTCATAGTGACGTCACATGTTTATGTGTGTGGCGTCATAGTGACGTCACACACCCTGTGAAGGCCTTGTATAAAACAAAACATTTGATTTATTTATTTGTGTTAGGTTAGATTAGATTAGGCTGGGTTAGGTTAAGGATAGGTTAGGTTGGGGTCAGATCAGGTTAGGTTAGCTTAAGTTGGGTTGGATTGGTTCTTTTACAGAGTAGCAACAACGTAGAGGGGATACATACTTTTCTCAAGTCTAAGATCCGACGCCGCGCGTAAGGTAGACATAAGTGGACACGTAAGAATTACAGATCTCGTAAATGTGCCCATAAGGTAGAGAGAGAGATCTAAGTGGACACATAATTGCTCTGTGAATCCTTGATTAGGTCAAGGTGGTCAGGATTAGTCAGAAAAATTGTGAGGCCAAAAATTTTTAATGTGTGAGGACTTAAGTGCGTAAGAAAATATAGGAGAGGTTACGATTGATGCCTAACAAGTAGGGATATGGGTTAGGTTACAAGCGAGACCATAGGTCATAATACAAGCAGGATCGTAGGTCAGGTCAGGTTAGTTGATGCTACGAGTCATATTATGATTCAGAACCTATAATTATTTGATATTGAATGTTGTCTAGTCATACATTTGAGGCCATCCAGAGACTCCGGATTCGCAGAAATCAGAAAGAGTTTTTCACTTTCAAATTAGTCATGATTCTGTTTTATTTACGAAACTTTTTCTTTCAGGCCACGGAAAATTGTTCAATTTCTTTTATCGAGAGCAAATGAGTGCCGAGGCAACTTTCAGTGTGCGTCCAAGTCTTCGTCATCACGATCAACATGTATCATGCTTCACTGTACTATGTTCATGCCTACTCATGTATGTTGTAAATAAATATTGTAGAGTACCCTAACACTGTTTACATTTCGGTTGTTTATCTCATTTTTATAACATAATATTTTCAACATAAACAGTAATAAACTTTTTCTCATTCCAGGTGAGTCATGAATGCCTTGTCTGAGAGCGCCATCACTCCTCACTTAAGTATAAGCTCTCCTAACATTTTTTTATTACAAATATTCACTAAATTCATAGTCAATATTTAACTCATTCATGAGATATTATATATATATATCGCGCTTGGGCACCTAGTGCACCTTGGGCACTAGGTGCTTAAGTCGTTAGAGCGTCCGCCTTACACATCAGAGGACGGGTGTTCGAGACACCTAGTGCCTAAGGTGTAATAAATATATATATATATATATATATATATATATATATATATATATATATATATATATATATATATATATATATATATATATATATATAATATATATAAAGCCGTTGTAGTTGTAGACAACTAATGTGTCTGTTGGTGAGGGTGAGTCGGTGGTGGGGGGGGATAGATCAGTGATTATAGCACGAATCTTCTCAATATTTAATATTTTCTTTTTCTTAATATTTTGATGAGCCTGATGCGTGTCGCTGAAGGACATATTTCGCTAATGGACACCTTTGTATACGGTGAATGTATACCACATGATATTACGTCACACTGATGCATACAGTGAATATGTATTATATCACATTAATACATGCAAAGAATGTGTATCGCATTACACAACGATGCAGTGAATATGTATCACATTATGCTGATTTACCTTGAAACCACCCAGTGAATAAACTATGTAGAGGGAGAGAGAGTGAGGGGAGAGAAAGGGAGAGGGAGACTGTGTATGAGTGAGAGTGAGAGAGAATAGGAGAGAATGAGAGAGAGAGAGAAATAGTCTGAATGTAAGAGAGAGAGAGAGAGATGGGGAGGAAGAAAGGGACATATTCAGTCCAAATAAGAACCCAAATAAGTTAAGGTTATGTCGCCTTGGTTTTAAATTCCGTTCACTCCCAACAAGTAATACTGATGACGTCTCCGTGCCATGGGTAGACATGTGTTGTAAGGGGGTTGTACTGCATGTGTTGTATTGCTTGAGTTATGAGTCAACATGTGTTGTATTGCTTGAGTTATGAGTCAACATGTGTTGTATTGCTTGAGTTATGAGTCACCATGTGTTGTATTGCTTGAGTTATGAGTCAACATGTGTTATATTGCTTGAGTTATGAGTCACCATGTGTTGTATTGCTTGAGTTATGAGTCAACATGTGTTATATTGCTTGAGTTATGAGTCACCATGTGTTGTATTGCTTGAGTTATGAGTCACCATGTGTTGTATTGCTTGTGTGTATTATGAGATTAGAGGTGTATTGGAGCAGGTAGAGAGAGAGAGAGAGAGTGAGTTGCAGCAGTATTGTAACAGGGAGAAGGAGAATGTTGAAGTAGTGATGGTAGAGATATGGAGTGATGGAGCAGGTAGAGATAGGGAGTGATGGAGCAGGTAGAGATAGGGAGTGATGGAGCAGGTAGAGATAGGGAGTGATGGAGCAGGTAGAGATAGGGAGTGATGGAGCAGGTAGAGATAGGGAGTGATGGAGCAGGAAGAGATAGGGAGTGATGGAGCACGTAGAGATATGGAGTGATGGAGCAAGCAGAGATAGGGAGTCATGGAGCAGGTAGAGATAGGGAGTGATGGAGCAGGCAGAGATAGGGAGTCATGGGGCAGGTAGAGATAGGGAGTGATGGAGCAAGCAGAGATATGGAGTGATGGAGCAAGCAGAGATAGGGAGTCATGGAGCAGGTAGAGATAGGGAGTCATGGAGCAGGCAGAGATAGGGAGTCATGGGGCAGGTTGAGATAGGGAGTCATGGAGCAGGTAGAGATAGGGAGTCATGGAGCAGGTAGAGATAGGGAGTGTTGGAGCAGGTAGAGATAGGGAGTCATGGAGCAGGCAGAGATAGGGAGTCATGGGGCAGGTAGAGATAGGGAGTGTTGGAGCAGGTAGAGATAGGGAGTCATGGAGCAAGCAGAGATTGGGAGTCATGGGGCAGGTAGAGATATGGAGTGATGGAGCAAGCAGAGATAGGGAATGCTGCAAGGTATCCACAGTCTTCTAGACACCCATTGATCAAAGGATCGTCACGGGCAACCGAAGGATCAAAAACACTGGGTCTCGGGGCTTCGTCGACAAAGGATTTCGCTTGAGGACGTAACTTGGGAGTTAGAAGTTTCAGGTGAGGAAATGAGAAGTAAAGATAAAAGAGAATTAATGCTCCTTTTTATTGAGTTTTCTTCTTTCTTGTTTTAGTTTTGACAATGAAAGAATTTTCGTTTCTTTCCTAATAACTTCCTTTTAGAATGACTTGGCTTGCACTTTCGCAGAGGGAGAGGAAACAATGAAGCTTAGAGGTGGCTATTTATCCACTATTTTTATATATTATATATATATATATATATATATATATATATATATATATATATATATATATATATATATATATATATATATATATATATCCACTACATATTATCTATTTATTTATTATTTATTTAGCCTGTTTCTCCCGTTCCTTTTTGGTCCAGATAACTTTTTGTCAAATATGCTTATTTGTTCATGTTCCTATTTATCTGTCAGCATTAGTGAATGTATTTGTAATTGTGTGCTCTAACGCCTATTTTTTTCCCCCCAAGATCCTTTTTGCCTAGACCAGGTGCCTGCCTAGGCATCTGGTCTCAGGTCCTAGGATCCTAGGATCCTAGGATCTAGTCTCAGATCCTTTGCCTGCCTAGTGTCTCATTGTTCAGGTGCGTATTTGTCCAAAGGCCTTATTAATTAGGTACCTGTGTGGAAATATCTATTTATCCAAACACTTGCTTGTCTAGGTACGTTTTTATCAGTTACATTTTTGAGCGGTTATCTATTTATTTAGGTGCATTTTTGTCTTGGAAACTTGTTGATGTATTACTATTGTGACGTAAACGCAGTGTGAGGGAAAAACTGTGACGGAAAAGCTGTGACGAAACAGCAGCGCGACGTAATAACAGCATGACGTAGTAACAGCATTATGTGACAACAGTGTGACGTAACTGGCTTGATCGCTGGTGTCAGGCAGCAGAGGGCGTGCTGTGTTGATCTGATCAGAATTACTCTGATCAGATCAGAGCAGTTCACAGAGACGTTTCATTCATGTGTCTGGTTTAAGGTTTCGAAGTTAGGGATTAAAGACCTGAAAAGGCTGAACATAGAACGAACATCTTGACCACCGTGCATAAGCTATGTAAACAGTCAGAATGGGAGGACATTGTTGAATCCACAAGGGAATTGGACACCTAAGACAGTGTCGGCTGCTCTTTCCCAACTGAGAATGGACCATCAACATTGTAAGCACAAGTCTCTTAGAACAGTAAATAGGTCGCTCTAATCTAAAAATGCACCATCGGTCAACAAAATTCCGAGCTGGTAGGAAAACCCAATATTAATGGGACAGGAAATAATACCCGAGGAACCTGTCCAACGAACTAGGATCCTTTTCGCTAGGAAATAGAGTGGAAATAATTGGACAGGAACTGTAAGAACCAGAGAGAATGCAAGAGATGAACACGAAGAAGGGAGAGCAAGAGAATGAAGAGAACACACATACAGATCCCAGTACAGAACTGAGAGTTGGAGTGAGTGCAGGAAACTGCACCCGTCATTTCGGCTGTGGCCGAGTCAGCTGATTGCATCAGGGACAGACAAATAACAGCACTCATTGATAGTGACAGGACTCGTGGAGAGGCGAGTGGAGCAGACCCGAGCAGTGTGTCAGCGGAGGTAAGCTATACCGCTTCGTATCTGTGATGCTCGTGAAAAATATATTGTGGACCTTCCACAATATATTTTGTGGAAGGACCTTCCAAAATTCAGGTCCTGAGCTGAATTTTGGAAGCGAGGTTAGTGAGCTAGCTGCCTATATTTTGAACTTGGGAATTGGAATGTATGGTTAAAAAATATGGGGAGAATGATACCATATTAATAAAGAGAAACTCACAGATACGTGGACATATTGTATTGGTATATTGGTATATTACCATAAGATACAGGAAAGCTGTTAACGTTGTAAGATCTGTCTCCTTGTGTTCCCTGTTATCTCTACGACATCTTCCTGCAATCTGTGGCCCCTCATGTAATCGCTCCCCTCTGCACACCTGTAATCTCTCATTCCACCTCTTCTGCCTTCTGTACCAGTTATGTCAACTCTTTATCTTTTACGACCTTATTCTTTAGCCTTTTTTTTCTCTTTTCATCTCGCACGTGTCTTTTTCCTTTTTAATTTCTTTGCCGTATTTTCCACATCTTTTCCTTCCCCTCCTTCTTATCACTTCCTCCCTTTCTCTCTTCTTCTAAGTTTTCATTTCCTTCTTGCAATTTTTGTGTTCCTCTTCATCTCCACCTCTCACAATTGCCCTCTCCAACTTTATTCTCCGTATTTTACTGCTTCCCTTTTATTCTCATTTTACAACTCTTCCATGTAACCTATTCCCCTTGATTTACACTTTCTTTCTCTTTCATCTTCCACACCTTCTCTCGCTAATTTCGTCTTTTTGTTTACATTTTCCATCTTTCAAATCCATTTCTTCAGCTATTATCATTGTTCAACCTTTTCTTCCTACCTGTGTCCTAGTTTAATAATCCATGCTCCGCCTATTTCAACATTTCCTCCAGGTCAGATAAAGCAATCGACACAGGAAGCAAAATTTCCTCTCATTACTGTTCCAAAATGAGAGAGAAGACACAGAGAAACAATCACATACAGACGGACACAGAGGGACAGAGATAGAGGCAATGGAAAAAGGAAAATACTAACCATGATATGGAAGTGGCAGTAAACATCTTGGAAAGGACGGAGATGCTGCTGGAAGAGAGGTGGAACGACATTAAAAGATAAAACAAGGTAACTGGAAGCAGTAAGTTGCGAGAGAGTGATAAATAACATTGAACGAGAGGAATAAAAGGAGGGTAGGAAAGTTCTTGTGACAGATAAGGACCTGCCTTGCAGTTATTGCCAAAATTCTTTGACCTACAGAATGGTGTTACCTGCGCACGTTCAAGAATTGTCTTGAGTGAGATCTTTCCCTCTGAGCATTCTCAGTCTGAGTAGAGATTTTTTCCACTGCTTTTGTGCTAGTGTTGTGCTGGACGTGACCTATACAGGAAAGTTTATTTATATCGTGGTGTTCCCTTTAACCAAACATGATTTTAAATCGTAGTCCAATTGAATAGGTATAGTTATATACACTGTTTAAGAAATGCTATAAAACTCATTGTTCGGATTATTATTATTATTATTATTATTATTATTATTATTATTATTATTATTATTATTATTATTATAATACTGTCAAGGAAACGTCCGCATCGTTCCTCTCATATAGCTTAATGTTGTTGATTCTTGTTGCCAAGTGGATTAGGTAATACCACTATATATTACCTACATCCACAAGTGGATGTAGGTAATACTTACAACCTGTGTTTACCACCACCTACACCCTGTATTTACCACCCTGTTTATACCGCCTACGCCTTGTGTGTACTTCCGTCTACACCCTGTGTTTATCTCCTCTTACACCCTTTGTGTCCACCGTGAAACATAAAGGGTGTAACCCTTTTATGTTTCACTATTTAAACCTATGTAACACCCTATGCAACACCTCACCTTATCCCGGTCATCACGTTGTGTTGTCAGTATGAAGAGCAATGAAAAACAAATCTGGAGACAGTGTGGACGAGCCATCGAGCAATTTCATAGATGCTGACTTGGACAGGATGATCTGATCTTGTCGGAGTTTTGGTAGGCTGCGGCGCCGTCTTTTGAAAGCCTGAAGGGGATCCGGAGAGCCCCTAGCACCTCAGGTCTCCTGGATTAAGGCGAAAACTTGGGCGATTTGAGAAATTGTTTACTTGTGGGAATGGAGCACTTCAATCTTTCCAAGCGCTGGACCATTCTCTCTTCTGTCCGAGTACTGGACCATTCTCTCTTCTGTCCGAGTGCTGGACCATTCTCTCTTCTGTTCGAGCGCTGGACCATTCTCTGTTCTGTCCGAGGGCTGGACCATTCTCTCTTCTGTCCGAGCGCTGGACCATTCTCTCTTCTGTCCGAGCGCTGGACCATTATCTCTCCTGTCCGAGAACAGTAAGTTAAGAGTCCTCTGGTATGTTAGGAGGTCAGGAAATTCTCATAGTTTCAAAACGTTATGAAAACCGTTAATTGGAAGTTTTCTCTCCTAACCTTTCCGAGTAAGCCGGAGGACTCAAACAGAAAACGGGACAGTACGTCTTCTGTCCGGGCGCCGGACCACTCTCCCTCCTGTCCAAGCGCTGAACAATTCTGTAGTCCAAACGCTGCTCAAAATTTGAAGGAGACTAGACAGCCTGTTCCCTTGATTTGCCACTCCGTAAAAAATTTAACCTCTGAACCTAATCAGAAACGTAAGAACCCAAGCAACCCACCAAACCTGTCGAGTCCGCTCCTTAGGGGGGCATTGATATCTGTAATCAATTCCTTTACATAGTGTGTTGCATGTGTAACGTTGGTTACCATTACGTAAAAAACGCGACCTATTTGTTGAAAGGACAGGTTGCCACCTGACTCATAATTGCAAGAGAGAGAGAGAGAGAGGTGTTATTGTTGAGTCTTTGATCATGTTAGTGAACATTACAATGCGCTTTAATCTTTTCTCAATTTTAGTTTACATTATGAACAATAGTAATACAAAAATGTTTTTTTACAATCTGTATATTTTTCATGATTTTTAGATACTTTTTTAATGCTTTTAATATGTTTTTAATATTTTTTAATATGTCTTAATACTTTTTACAATCAGTGTATGAAACAGGTGGCAACAGGTATTTAGATATTCAAAGAAATATTTGTTCGATAAGAATTACTGTGCAAACCTGAGAGGTGCTTTTATTTCAGTGAAAGAAATGATAGAAGAAACTGAAGCGTGGTGATGCTGTGCTCTATGATGCTGGAGTGTGATGATGCTGGAGTGTGATGACGCTGGAGTGTGATGACGCTGGAGTGTGATGACGCGGGAGTGTGATGACGCTGGAGTGTGATGATGCTGGAGTGTGATGACGCTGGAGTGTGATGATGCTGGAGTGTGATGACGCTGGAGTGTGATGACGCTGGAGTGTGATGACGCTGGAGTGTGATGACGCTGGAGTGTGATGATGCTGGAGTGTGATGACGCTGGAGTGTGATGACGCTGGAGTTTGATGACGCTGGAGTGTGATGACGCTGGAGTGTGATGATGCTGGAGTGTGATGACGCTGGAGTGTGATGACGCTGGAGTGTGATGACGCTGGAGTGTGATGACGCTGGAGTGTGATGATGCTGGAGTGTGATGATGCTGGAGTGTGATGACGCTGGAGTGTGATGATGCTGGAGTGTGATGATGCTGGAGTGTGATGACGCTGGAGTGTGATGATGCTGGAGTGTGATGACGCTGGAGTGTGATGACGCTGGAGTGTGATGATGCTGGAGTGTGATGACGCTGGAGTGTGATGATGCTGGAGTATGATGATGCTGTCAGTGTGAAAGGTAAAATGAATGAATGGGTGTCACTTTCAGCATCTTTCATCATCTTCAACACTTTACCTACTTTTCTTTCCCATTTTCTCCCGGCAAATGCTTCCTTACCATATAAAAAGTTGGAAACAGGGGCCATATTGATGATGAAATATGCAGTGTGTTGTGTAAATGGATTTGTTGATATATTTCCTGATTCTTTCTGGTTTAAAAAAAGTAACTTTTATACAAGCTTACAGGGCGTTTCTCCTAACTACCTGCCCCCGCTACTTATACCTCTCTCTCTCTCTCTCTCTCTCTCTCTCTCTCTCTCTCTCTCTCTCTCTCTCTCTCTCTCTCTCTCTCTCTCTCTCTCTCTCTCTCTCTCTCTCTCTCACCTCTCCCCTTCTGTAATTCGGTGGTCATTCAACACACGTTTGCATTATGGTAAGAGCCAGTGGAAGTTCAAAGGTCAGATGGTACGACCCCAGATGGTGCTCAGGGCTCAAATCGTGTTTCTCAAGTGACTGAAATAATACCCCAAAAAATGTATGGTTAAGTCACTAATGTAACGTGACCTTTAAATTCATCATGCAATAATTTCACCTTTCTAAACTACAACAACATTAGCAGCAACAAAACCTTACCAGTAATTTTCATAATAATAATAATAATAATAATAATAATAATAAGAATAATAGTAATATTATAATAAAATTCTTATTTTTTTTTAATTCTATGTCGTCCACTGCCAAAAGTTTGTAACATATTCCTGTGTTTACCTGTCGAGTTGTTGACTGGGTTTTCTTAATGAGCGGATCGGACCTCCCAAACAGCCCAGTTGGGCGGAAATAATATATTAAATATATGAATTTTATGTGTGTGTGTGCAACTTTGGGTAATGAATACTTTGTTTAACCTAATAGTACCTACCGGAGTTTGTACACCGAGCTTAAAGGGTTGAGGCTTTAGAGAGAGAGAGAGAGAAGGAAAGAGAGAGAGAGAAAGAAAGAGAGAGAGAGAACTTCATAGTCATAAAAATATTCCCGAACCACTTCACATAAACTGCCCACCGAAAGTCGAGGCAGCGAAGCACTCTGCAATTAATGCGATTCTCTTAAAATAATATTCCAATTTACTTTTAAGGAAGCAGTGGATAAAAACTCCACATTTCAAAGGCTTTTAAGTGTCGGACGAGGGCTTTTATGGGAGGCGTATGTATGTGTGGAAGATCTTCCAGGTGGGATGGAGTTAGAGGTTGTAGCTCTATGGAAGATCTAAGATGCTTGGAGGCTGGAGGAGCTTCGCCAGACGCTGAGTAGTCATTCCTTGGGTGTTAATATCTACGGTGTTAATGGCTGTATTGTGATCTGGATGCATTCCTCTTAAGAGTTAAAAACCCACAGTTTGAACATTATTAGTTCGGTTCTCTCATCGACAAGATCTGTCATGTTTAATGAGGAAACTATTGGAGGTTGGAAGATGGAATTTGGCCTCCGGTGGAAGAGCTTCGCCAGATGCAATATAGACCATCCTTCGTGCAAGTATTTATTGGTGGTCACTAAGACACGGAGACTTGACTTTCTGGCAGTTTCAAAGCACCAGTCAGCGCTTTCCTATCGAGTTAATTTGTGATTTACGAAGGCAATTTTGGTATCTCTGGTAATCTCTCTCTCTCTCTCTCTCTCTCTCTCTCTCTCTCTCTCTCTCTCTCTCTCTCTCTCTCTCTCTCTCTCTCTCTCTCTCTCTCGCTGTGTCACGTGACCGTCTGTTACTTTGTCGATTGGTAATATTTACTGGTGCTGAGCATTGGCAGTTAAAAATAAGAGTGCCGCTCTCCCGACACGAATAACTACTACCCTGTATTTAATCAACTTTTTGCAAACTTTTTACTTTGATGCTTTTAAAACTAATCTACTTTTCACATTTCGGTTATTGCCTTTTTTGTTCCACTTCTCGCGTGTTGAAAGGTCTCGTGTGTGTGTGTGTGTACTCACCTAATTGTGCTTGCGGGGGTTGAGGTTTGGCTCTTTGGTCCCGCCTCTCAACTGGTGTACAGATTCCTGAGCCTACTGGCCTCTTTCATATCTACATTTGAAACTGTGTATGGAGTCAGCCTCCACCACATCACTGCCTAGAGTTAAAAACTCGCACTTTTACTCCTGCCTGTGTACTCACCTAGTTGTGCTTGCAGGGTCGAGCACCGGCTCTTAAGCCCCGCGTTCTGACCATCATTAGTTCAATGAAGTGAATTTTTTCACTCGTTTTTTTTATCATTCAAGTTCAGTAAGTTTATTGAGATAATAAAATACTTCTCAAAAGGATAGTTTCGATTTAACTTCGACACTTCCTCATCTAGTCAACTCTTATTTATGACAGACTGATTAAGTTCTTTCTGACATCTCTGTGACTCATCTCTGTCCTCTTTTTCTACTGTTCCTTAATTTGAACATTGCTTCTGTATCTATTTTGTAAATCCCCCCTTTAATATCTTGTATGTCGTTATCATTTCTACCCTATTTTTTTTCTCTAGTGTAGTGAGGTCATTTCCCTCAGGTTTCCAAAGCTAAATCCCAATAACTCACGAACGAGCTTTGTTGCATGTTTTTTTTTTAACTTTTACTTTTTTTCTTTAGATAGGGGTTCCATGCCGGGGCAGCATACTCAATACTGGGTCCCACACAGGATGTAT